>NC_084612.1:63796943-63811943 GCF_033978795.1 Nerophis ophidion
GTGTCACACCTAAAGGAATCGAGATGGAGATCGTGAACAGCTGTGAGGACAAAAACGGCGGATGCTCGCACCACTGCCAACATTCCAATAGTGGGCCGGTTTGCTCCTGTAACCATGGTTATAGGCTGGATCACGACCTTAAGACCTGCGTTGGTGAGAGATCAGTAAAATCCATCACCACTCACAAAAACATAATTTGCTTTCTCTGGTCGGGTTTGCGCTGCTCGTTTAGTTTGCTTGATGATCCCAATAAAACAAGCGAAACAGAGATCGCTTGAAAATGTTTTTGTTCTGGACAAGACTGCTGAAAACCACAAGTATGACTTTATAGAAATACAATATGCTTCCTTCCTCTAAAGCAGGGGTCGGCAACCCAAAATGTTGAAAGAGCCATATTGGACCCAAAATACAAAAACAAATCTGTCTGGAGCCGCAAAAAATTAAAACCCACATTACATACAGATAGTGTGTCATAAGACATAAATTTAATTATGAGGACTTAAAGGCCTACTATAATGTGATTTTCTTATTCAAACGGGGATAGCAGGTCCATTCCATGTGTCATACTTGATCATTTCGCGATATTGCCATATTTTTGCTGAAAGGATTTAGTAGAGAACATCGACGATAAAGTTTGCAACTTTTGGTTACTAATAAAAAAGCCTTGCCTGTACCGGAAGTAACAGACGCACATTGTTTACAATCATGGCCACCAGCAGCTAGAGCGATTCGGACAGAGAAAGCGACAATTTCCCCGTTAATTTGAGCGAGGATGATAGATTCGTGGATGAGGATAGTGAGAGTGAAGGACTAGAACAAAGAAAAAAAAAGACGAGGGCAGTGGGAGCAATCCAGATGTTATTAGACACATTTACTAGGATAATTCTGGAAAATCCCTTATCTGTTTATTGTGTTGCTAGTGTTTTAGTGAGATTATATAGTCATACCTGAAAGTCGGAGGGGTGTGGTGACCGCCAGTGTTGCTGAGGGAAGCCACGGAGGAGCCAAGTGAGTCGCAGCTGCCTCTTTGACAGCTGCAGGAGGAACGACACAAGCTCCGCTCATGTTTACGGTAAGAGCCGACTTATTACCACCATTTTATCACCGAAACCTGCTGGTTGACATGTGGTAAAGAACCATGTTCGCTTGACTGCTCTGTTCCATACTAAAGCTTCACCGTTATTTTTAGGAAATGTAAACCAAGAAACGGCGGGAAATGGGTTTCAGTAGGCCTTTAAAGGAAACTAAATGAGCTCAAATATAGCTACGAATGAGGCACAGTAATGCAATATGTGCATACAGCTAGCCTAAATAGCATGTTAGCCTCAATTAGCTTACAGTCATGCAGTGACCAAATATGTCTGATTAGCACTCCACACAAGTCAATGACATCAACAAAACTCACCTTTGTGCATTCATGTGCAACGTTATACGTTTGGTGGACAAAATGAGACAGAAAAAGAAGTGGCATAAAACACGTCCTAGAAAGTTGGAGAAAGTTATGCATGTAAACAAACTAGGGTGAGTTCAAGGACCGCCAAAATTAGTAGGACAAAACGGCGCTCTCCAAATACTCCAATCAGTGGAGCATGTTTAATATAAACAGTGTGCTTTATAGCAATTAGGAGGTTTGTGTCATGTTTGTCCTTCTACCGAAACCAAATTAAAACCAAAAATATTTTTTTCCCCCTCATCATTTCCGTTTTTCATATATTTTTGAAAAAGCTCCGGAGAGCCACTAGGGCGGCGCTAAAGAGCCGCATGCGGCTCCGGAACCGCAGCTTGCCGACCCCTGCTCTAAAGGATAAATTAACATTTTTTTCCAACATTTATTACTACAACTTCAGTGGTACTTCGGTTTTCCTTAATAATCAGTTCCAAAAGCTCAGATGAAAAGAGAAACTATTTTTCTCAGAATAAACATTACGAATCTAATCAATACGTCACAGACACCCACAAATATTAACACAAAAACATTTTATAGATCATAATTACAGTTTTACACTAAAGTTGGCCTTATTATGTAAAACCAATGTTTTTCCCTGATGGTACCTGCTTGTGTGTATTTGGGAATCTGCATAAGTCCCGAACATTTTAAATCAAACCATAGAGAGCAGAGATATTTATAAAACAATCTTGCCTTCTTCCTACTTCTTCTATTGTGACATTTTGTTCAAGTGTAACGACAGAGGATTATCCACACATGGTAGATGTTTGCCCAACATCCTCGCGTAACTCAGCTAATTTAAATGTATTTAAATCCGGCTTTGCTATAACATGTCGACGATGAAACTGATTGAAGAAAATGCTCTGTTTGCTTTACCAGTTGAGTGGAAAAACATGGTGCTTCTACACTGAACAAAAATATAAATGCAACACTTTTGTTTTTGGTCCCATTTTTCATGAGTTGAAGTCAAAAATCTAAAACATTCACTATATACACAAAATACCTCCATCCATCCATCCATTTTCTACCGCTTATTCCCTTTCGGGGTCGCGGGGGGCGCTGGCGCCTATCTCACCTATTCCTCTCAAATTTTGTTCAGAAACCTGTCTAATTCTGTGTTAGTGAGCACTTCTTCTTTGCCAAGATAATCCATCCCACCTCACAGGGGTCTGCTGTTGTGAGGCTGGTTGCATATACTGCCAAATTCTCTGAAACAAGCAGCGCCAAACTAAAATGAACATGATATCAAATAGAAGGCAACATCATACAGCAAACATCATGTAGGCCAAGTACACACACACACACTACTACTGTGAGGAAATAATGAATATCAAATCAATGATTGAAGTGACAAGCATGTAATTCTACAATACCTTGTGGTCAAAGAGAAAGGACAGCCATTGAAGCACATTCAATCAATTTTTTAACTCTTTTTAACACACCATTGAAAAGACTAACTGCCGTCAAACTACCGCTGCTAAACTAACCATCAGAGCTGAGCTGAAATCCGTCTCTGAGCATGCTCTTGCTGACGTCAGGTGTCACTTGGCAACAAGCACCACCTTTTAAAGGCACACACACACACACACACACACACACACACACACACACACACACACACACACACACACACTATGCTCTCATGAAATATCTCTCACCTCCATATGCCAGATATTCAATTTTTTTTTTTTTGTTAGGTAATGCATTAATAAATTTGAATACCATAGTTACATTTATTAAATAGTAATTTGGTTATTATTTAAATTACATTTTGTAACCAAACAAGTAACTTTAGTAATTTACTATAATAAAAGTAATTTTCCAAATACTGTTCACAGGTACTAAATAAAAAAAATTAAAAAAACATGCGCCATGACTAGGGAAAGTTGTTTGGATTGGGTCATAAGTGCAAAAAATTGCATTATTGGCTTTATTTTAACAACAAAATCTCACGGTACATTAAACATATGTTTATTATTGCAATTTAGTCCTTAAATAAAATAGTGAACATACGAGAAGACAACTTGTCTTTTAATAGTAAGTAAGCAAACAAAGGCTCCTAATTTAGTTGATGACATATGCAGTAACATATTGTGTCATCTCTCATTCTATTATTTTATCAAAATTATTAAGGACAAGTGGTAGAAAATGAATTATTATTATTGCTAATTATCATTAGTTTTGGATGATAACACACATTTGGGGATCAATCCGATACCAAGTAGTAACAGAATCATACATTGGTCATATTCAAAGTCCTCATGTTTCCAGGGACATATTTCCTGAGTTTGTAGCTGAGACAGGCGCCAGCGCCGCCCGCGACCCCAAAAGGGAATAAACGGTAGAAAATGGATGGATATAAACATAATATAAATAAAAAAAAAACGAAAGAAGATTTTTTTTTTATGCTAAAAAATATCGATGTAATCATAGTAGTATCGACTAGATACACTCATGTACTTGGTATCATTACAGTGGATGTCAGGTGTAGATCCACCAATGGCGTTTGTTTACAATGTGACGCCGGTGAGCTACGGTGTGTAGTGAAGCATGTTAAGCTATTCCTCGTCCTGCAGGGATGATACTTGTAAGAAAATTACTTTATTTGTTGCTATGGAGGCCGAGGTTAGTGATTTAAAAGTAGCTAAAACACTGCAGACTGCGGCTGGACTTTAGCCGCAGGCTAGCTCGCCGTGTCTTAAAGCACCTCTTCCAGTGGGTGTTTCAGTGTTATAGCTTCACCTTTATCGTTAATTTTTTAACCAAAATGCATCTGTTCTCCTTTCTGTCTACACACTAGAGATGCGCGGTTTGCGGTCTCATCCGCGGAGTCCACGGATAAACCGCGGGTCGGGCGGGTAACATGACGAAAACATTTATTTTAATTAGATTCAGGCGGGTGGCGGTTGAACCACCCGGAAATATTTGATATGCATGGTTCTGTAATCGGTATCCTTTGCCATTCAAAGTGCCATTTAAGACCCGTGTCATAAAGCGAAGAAGACAATAAGAGATGCTATTATTCTCCTGAATTACTGCCGGTAGTCACCCAGATAAGTATTAGGGCGTGCTATGAAGCCATTGGCTTTGTCGCCTACTACAACATGCACGATCTGCTTGTCAGTCCAGCATCATGTTGTGTGTGGCTTCCGCGGCAACATACACACGACTGCAAGGCATACTGGGTGACACAGAGTACACTAATGGTTGTGATATAAACAATTTTAACACTTAGTAATATCCGGCCACGCTGTGAAGCCACACCAATTCAGAACGACAAACACATTTCGGGAGAACATCCTCACAGTAACACAACATAAACGCAACACAACAAATACCCATAATCGTTTGTATTCATGACACATCCTGACTATTTTATACACCCCGCTAGCAGAGTAACATAACTACAACATGCTTCTTTCTCACAAATGACTTAGTTTTGCATTTTTGGGTATTTTAAATATTTACTAATACAATCACAGCAAAAATGTTGGCTCTGTTTTTCCTGACTGGCCTCTTTTAAAAAAATATGTTTTTCATTAAAAAAATGTTTAAGGGGATAGAGCGCCCTGTAGACGTGTCATAAAAGTTGTGTGTTTGTTGTGTTTGGCAGACGTGGACGAGTGTGGCAGGCAGAGCTCCTGCTGCCAGCAGAACTGCGCCAACTACCCTGGAGGTTACGAATGTTACTGCTCAGCGGGCTACAGGCTCAACTCGGACGGATGCAGCTGCGACGGTACAGCATGTTTAAAAGTGAATGCTTTTCAGGGAACGCATATCCACTTCTACATTTATATCCTTGTCACTGTAGACATAATATTTATTCTACAAAGAACCTGGAAGAGGTTCAAGCTAAACCAGAGATCTTGTAAAGATGAAGCACATTATAAAAATAGGACAAAGCGTTAATGGAAACAGGGGATTATTGGAGAGAGGCTTTTATTTTCAACATTTGAAAAATGTTATGAATAACAACTTGAATTATAATTTGGAGTGCTTGAGAAAATTAAAAGGGAATCATAGCTCCCTTTGAGCACATGCTCATTTATCACCAAGTATAAAGCACAACACAGCAGCAACAGAACCAATGTTGTAATCAGGGCCGTTGAAGTGGAGGGTGTTGACTTTTGTAAAGTTTGTAAAATGTTAGTTATTTTAGCATGTAAGTTATAAAACAAAAGATGCCATAAATGTTAATATTAAGCATGTAAGTTATAAAACAAAAGATGCCATAAATGTTAATATTAAATTGAATATAGCTGTGAAAGTTCAATAATTTATTTAGTTAAATCACATTAAGAAGTATTTAAATACCTACGCACCCCTATAAACATACAAAATGATTCGTTCCACCTGGATATCGGCAAAGCCAGCATGGAACACTTCACACAACAAAGATGTCATCAAAGCTCACCTTTAAGCATTCACACACACAGTACCAACATTTTGGATCAAGGATGAAGTGATAGAAGAAAGATAAAACAAAAATATGACGCATATGTGTGGCAGACGAGGAGAAAGTTAAGTACCAGTTTCACTTTTGTATCTCATTTCCCAAAACTGTGGTGCATTCAAAACCCTCGATTGTAGTTACAACGGACACATCACTAGATTTTAAAGATGGGGAGCGACTTAAAGGCCTACTGAAACCCACTACTACCGACCACGCAGTCTGATAGTTTATATATCAATGATGAAATATTAACATTACAACACATGCCAATACGGCCTTTTTAGTTTACTAAATTGCAATTTTAAATTTCCCGCAAAATGTCCTGTTGAAAACGACGCGGTATGATGACGCGTATGGTAACGCGTGCGTTTGACGTCACCGGCTGTAGCGGACATTTTTTTCCAACCCGATCCATGCTATAAGTAGTCTGCTTTAATCGCATAATTACACGGTATTCTGGACATCTGTGTTGCTGAATCTTTTCTAATTTGTTAAATTAATAAGGGAGAAGTCAAAGTAGAAAAATGGAGGTGGGATGCAGTGTATTGCAGCTGCCTTTAGCAACACAAACACAGCCGGTGTTTCCTTGTTTAAAATTCCTGAAGGTGAAGCTTTACTATGGAACAGAGCGGTCAAGCGAACATGGTTCCCGACCACATGTCAACCAGCAGGTTTCGATGAGAAAATTGTGCTAATAAGTCGGCTCTTACCGTAGACATGAGCGGAGCTTGCGTCCTCCTGCAGTTGCGGACTATTACCTTCTCCCACCGGAGACACTGGCGGTCACCACACCCGGGGCCACACCCCTCCGACTTTCAGGTACCATATAATCTCACTAAAACACTACTGACACAATAAGCAGATAAGGGATTTTCCAGAATTATCCTAGTAAATGTGTCTAATAACATTTGAATCGCTCTCACTGCCCTCGCCTTTTTTTTTTTTTCTAGTCCTTCACTCTCACTATCCTCATCCACGAATCTTTCATCCTCGCTCACATTGATGGGGAAATTGTCGCTTTCTCAGTCCGAATCGCTTTAGCTGCTGGTTGCTATGATTGTAAACAATGTGAGGATGTGAGGAGCTCTACAACCAGTGACGTCACACGCATATCGTCTGCTACTTCCGGTACAGGCAAGGCTTTTTTATTAGCAATTAAAAGTTGCGAACTTTATCGTGGATGTTCTCTACTAAATCCTTTCAGCAAAAATATGGCAATATTGTGAAATGATCAAGTATGACACATAGAATGGACCTGCTATCCCCGTTTTAAATAAGAAAATCTCATTTCAGTAGGCCTTTAACCCCCAGGAGATGCGCTAATAATAATACAATCATATTAAAAATGATGTATTGGTGTGATTTGTATCATCCCTTGCGTTAATAAACTAATGTCTAATTTACACTCTGAAGTAAAGAGAAACTTGACATATTTCTAATCATATTTAGGTGAATAATGGCAGGTCAAATGATTATAAAAAATCATATCCTGGACACTTTGAATTGAATTTTTTTACTTAAAAAAACAAACATTCAGGTGGTTTATCTATATATGTTCTACATATGTTCATCCGATCTTTAAAAATGGAAAAACTAGAATAACGTTTCTTACATATGTTTTAAAAAGCTGGTTTCAACCAAATCCATGCAATAATTAGTTTTTTAGTGCATGCAAACAGTAAGTGTGTGTGGATGATGCGGCAACGCTGGGTTTAGGGTTGGATGAAGGATTTTGAGTTTTGGTGCTACGCCCCTGGTTGTAATAGCAATAAGAAGTAAAGTGCTAAGTCAGCAATAATAGCAACAGTATATCAAGTGTAACGCACATGACTCGTACACTGACAGCCAACATTGTAAAGAGTAAGGTAGCTAAAGCTGCTAAAGAGCATCTCGTGGCATTAATGCAAATATATTAGGAGGTTTCCTACAGCCACAGCTGTACACATCCCCAGTCACATAGGAGACAACGTTTACAGATTAATAGAAATGTAAATTGGAACATTTACAGGACGTCATTGATAATTTCCAGTGTTCTCGTTTACCTTTCACTTTCTCTTTCAATATGGTGTTGTTTTAGACGTCAATGAGTGTCTGGGAGCCAATGGCGGCTGTGACCACACGTGCCAAAACAACGCCGGCTCCTACCAGTGTTTCTGCCGACGAGGCTTCCGACTGGAGGAGGACCGCCTCTCGTGCATCCGTGAGTATTTTTCTAGCTTTCTTAAATAACATAGGTGAGTGAGACGCGCTCCCCTCAGGGGGATGTCCAACACAACCATTGATCCTTCTCCAAACAGCTCTGGACGGTGCAGTCGAAGCCCTGTCCAGCGGAGGCGCCATCGAGCTGGCTGTGGCCGGCCCCCAGCTCATGTTGCTGCACGACTACAACCAGCCTTTGGAGCGCTATGACGACTACGAGGACGACGAGGGGGAGCTGAGGGCCGAGAGTAACCTGGCGGAAAAGTTTGGTGCGTATTTCTTGGACTATTGTTGCGCTGAGAGACTTCTGGTTCACTCCAATAACGTCTGTATTTGAACAAAAAAGATGGTAACTAAAATATTGTAAGCAAGTCTCTGCATAGTAATTGACAGCTGCTGGCCAACATCTCTGTTAGCACACGGACTGTTGTGTTGACGGGAATGCAAGATGGCAGCAGGAAATCATAAGCTTTATTTTGTGTAACTTTACAGAAATGTCAGAAAATAAGTCAAGTTGTTTGACCGGGCGTGTCAAAGCTACGGCCGGCATCATGAGTCATTAGTTTATTAAGGAATCTGGCCCGCAGAGTGATTTTAATTTGTTTTAAATATCTGACAATCGTGATGCAGTAAAATTGCCGCTATCTTATTGACAACATGAGTAATTCAGGGCAATGACCATGAATTATACTCTGAAATAATACTGCACAACATTTACCTATATGACCCAAAGCAAACAACCTTTCCTACACATGGCACAAAAAACAATATAATAATATAATGGGTTGTACTTGTATAGCGCTTTTCTACCTTCAAGGTACTCAAAGCGCTTTGACATTACTTCCACATTTACCCATTCACACACACATTCACACACTGATGGAGGGAGCTGCCATGCAAGGCGTCAACCAGCACCCATCAGGAGCAAGGGTGAAGTGTCTTGCTCAGGACACAACGGACGTGACGAGGTTGGTACTAGGTGGGATTTGAACCAGGGACCCTCGGGTTGCGCACGGCCACTCTCCCACTGCGCCACGCCGTCCCAACTATAAAAAAGTGTGTGCGTGTTGTTATTTTGTGTGTGTGTGAGTGCGCAAGCATGTGTGTGCGTGCGCAAGCATGTGTGTGCGTACTCACTCCGGTTGCAGATTATTCCCGTCCAGCCGTCTGGACAATCGCAGCCGTTCTTCCACAGATTACACGTTCCTCCATTGGAGCAGTCGTCACACCAAATGTCGACACACATGGTCACACATAAGAAATTCAAAATGACACCCATTTTAATCCATTACAATGGGAAAAATTTAAATCTCCCTGTCCACATTTAGACGCATTTTAGCTGCTTAAGATTTCTGATTGATTACAAAACTTTAAGGAGGTCGTCAAAGAAGAGTCGAACTTTGACATACTTTTTCTATCTAATTAATTATATACCCATAATTATATATCCCTTATATTAATATAATGTGTACACATATGGATGTGTATAGGCTATTTATATATATATATATATATATATATATAAAACGTTTATATATTATGTGTATATATATTTATAATGTATATGTATGTATTTATATGTTGTGTATATATATATATATATATATATATATATTTTTTTTTTTGTTCTTTTGTTTTGTTTTTTTGTTTTTGCGCTGTTGTCCTGTATATTGTCTTGAGAGTGAATTTTCTCCTTGATTGTCCTAAACATAAGTTCACAATAACAGTGGTTTAAATAAATAAATGTCAACATTTTCCAGTGAAATAAAAACGTACGTAGCATCTATGAACAACTAATATACCGTTATTGAAATTGTAAACATAGTTAAAAAATATCAAGTATTAGAGCTACACATTATTAAGACATCAATCAAGCTATTTAGGTGTAAAAATCAAAAGAAACAGATGCAAGGCTTTTACTTCTAAAAGCTGAAAAAAGCTCCGTGCACAAAGCTGTCTGCAATGGCCAAATATGAGTGTCTCTTTTGGGGCAAAGAGCATGGAGGTCCCTCAACATTGCGATAGTCAAAGTCTCATATTTTAACGCATAGTTATAGCACTACTGTCATCCCAGCTTACATGTATGCTTTTAGATGTTTAAACAATTAAATAAAGCTATACTTATATTTTAAAGTCAATCTTTCCGTTACATACAGGCAGTGCCGCCATTGGAGACCAAGCAGCCAATCAGATTACATTTGTCCAGTTCTCTGATTAGTTGGCTTTTTGATAGAAGTATAACACTGTGTGTAACTTACAAGAGCGCAGAGCAGAAATCTGAGCGAGTGTAGAGAAAAAAAAGTTGAATGCGCAGAAGGGAGAGAGTGGAAGAGAGGGGGCCTGAGAGAGCGAATCCCTCTAAATGCAGACAGCACTAATTATTGAGTGTGGATATGGATAATAGAAAACACTTTTATTGTGCACAAAACACATTTATATTTGCTCAGAAAATATTTTTTGCATTAGTTTGATTTTTTTTTAAATATATAATGTGTGCTTTGCAAAACATATTGCAAGCTTTTCGACCTCAACATTAAAACACAAATATAACACCATGCTACTTAACCTTACATTCTGTAATTCAAGACTTATTCCATGCATGTTTTTTTAAAGTGAAGTTCATTCCTTCATGAAATGCAGTGTGCCTGGACGACACTTTTGGCAATGACTGCAGTTTGACGTGTGACGACTGCTCCAATGGAGGAACGTGTAATCTGTGGAAGAACGGCTGCGATTGTCCAGACGGCTGGACGGGAATAATCTGCAACCGGAGTGAGTACGCACACACATGCTTGCGCACGCACACACATGCTTGCGCACTCACACACACACAAAATAACAACACGCACACACTTTTTTATAGTGTACCCCTAAACTGCTGTCTCTTTTTAATTTGTAGTTTGCAGGTGTATAAATATATGTATTCATATGTAATTATATATGTATAAATGTGTATATATATATTAAAAACAAATATATATTGCTATATCTATATACATGTATATTAGAGATGCGCGGATAGGCAATTATATCATCCGCATCCGCGTCACCAAAATCATCATCCACCCGCCGTCACCGGAACCATCTTTTTATCGGGACCGTACCCGCCCACCAACCGCCCGCTGAATTGCATCAGAGGTTGGCCACCTTTACCACTCACAGAGCTATTTAAAACTGTTTCACAGAGTAATGTAGTCAAATGGAGCCGCTAACGTTCTCGCGACTATTCAATAACGTTCATCCTGATGACAAGAATGTGGGCGTGCTGTGAAGCCATTGCCTTAGACACCTTCAACAACATGTACGAACCGATTGTTGGTCCAGCAACATGTTGTGTGCAGCTTCCGCAATCACACGTGTGAGATTGAAAGGCATACTGGGTGATACAGAGTACACTGATGGTTGTGATGTAAACAACTTTAACACTTACTAATATGCGCCACGCTATGAAGCCACACAATACAAGATTGACAAACACATTTCGGGAGGACATCCTCACAGTAACACAACATAAACGCAACACAACTAATACCCATAATCCTTTGTATTCATGGGGGGGGGGGGGTTTGTGGTGTGTGGTGTATAAAATAGTCAGGCTTTGTCACGAATACAAAGGATTATGGGTATTTGTTGTGTTGCGTTTATGTTGTGTTACTGTGAGGATGTTCTCCCGAAATGTGTTTGTCGTTCTTAATTGGTGTGGCTTCATAGCGTGGCGCATATTACTAAGCATTAGTGTACTCTGTGTCACCCAGTATGCCTTGCAGTCATGTGCGTGTTGCCGCGGAAGCCACACACAACATGTTGATGGACTGACAAGCAGATCGTGTATGATTTAGAAGGCGACAGTCAATGGCTTCATAGCACGCCGTAATATTTAATATCTGGGTGACTGCCGGCAGTCATTCAAGAGAATAATAGCGTCTCCTATTGACTTCTTCGCTTTATGACACGGGTCTTAAATGGCTCTTTGAATGGCAAAGGATACTGATCCCAGAACCATGTATATCAAATGTCTCCGGATAGTTCAACCGCCACCCGCCCGAATTTAATTAAAATATATTTTTTCGTCATGTCAACCGCCCGGCCCGCGGTTTACCCGCGGACTCCGCGGATGAGACCGCAAACCGCGCATCTCTAATGTATATATACGTGTGTGTGTGTGTGTGTGTGTGTGTGCCCCTGTTTTGAAAATGAAAATGTTTACCATTTTAATATCAAATAATATTGCGAAAATTGTGTTGATTCTGAATTGAATGTTCTTCAAAATTTTTAGTTGTTGTAAAATTCCAATCCCTAACAATTTAATATCTTACATGTGAAATAAATAAATGTGAATGTGAATTAGGTAATTCGTTAAGTAGATAATTTGGCATTTTTATTTTGTTTGTATTGCTCCATTTGTAGTGTAATAAATGCTCATCATCATTTTATATTAATATTTACTTCACTAACTGCTTCTTTGCTATCAGTATTACTATCATATTTGTACATATCCTATTCGCTGATGCTGTTCTGTTTTTGTTATTATTGTTTTTGTTGTTGTCGTCTCTGTCTTATGCCCATCTTGTCCCCGCAATTTCCCCCTCTGTCTTCCTTTGTTTCTCTTTTTATCCCCTCCTGCACCAAATAATATAAATCAATTTAATAGAGTCCAATACATATAAGGCAACAAGAAAAGTATCCCGCACTTCTCTTTGGTAAAGTAAATCTGCTTAGCTGATATCGGTAACTACATCAACAATGTGATTTGCCTGAGTAGCTGGACAGGACGACATTTCAATAAATACAAAATATATATTAATAATTTGGAATAAAGCAAGTGCTGCATAATTTTCAATGTGGTTGTTTTTTTTTCAATGTCCCAGCATGTCCTGAAGACTATTTTGGTAAGAACTGCTCCTTCCCCTGTAAGTGTAAAAATGGTGCCAGCTGTGACCCCGTCACTGGGAGCTGTCGCTGCCCGCCAGGTGTCAGTGGAGAGTTGTGCCAGGATGGTGAGTTTGTACCTCTTTTGCAAACATATTTACTTAAGAGTCAGCTATCGTCTTCATCATGTTTTTTGCATGTGCAGGCTGTCCCAAGGGTTTCTTTGGCAAGCAGTGTAACAAAAAATGTAACTGTGCCAACAATGGGCGCTGCCATCGCACTTATGGAGCCTGCTTGTGTGACCCTGGACTCTACGGACGCTTCTGCCACCTCCGTGAGACGCCCTTAATTTATTCTCCTCAAGAAACCTAAAACACTATTGGGGTTGCTTAAACATCCTCCTATCTTAGCAACTAGTTTAATATAAGCTTAATGGAGCAGCAAATGGTTGAATCAATAATGGCATTTATAATTCATAAATGTAACTAGTTAGTATAGGGAAAGTAATGTTTGTGTTTTTGAATAATCTTTAAATATCTGGTGTGTGCAGTTGACAGCCTGCCAAAAAACTGTTGTCTAATTTTAGCCAATCATCTTTACCCATGGATCATTTAATGACCGGCTTTTGTTTTGTCTTGATGTTATGAGTCCCGATGTCCGTGAATGCACCACAGTAATTGTGGAGAAGTGCAGCATAGGTGTGTACAGGACGGCGAGTTGGGGTGCAGGTTGAAGATAAATGGTGTTGGAACTGAGAACTCTGCTGTTAATGCTAATAGGCTAAATTGGGGCCCAAAGATGAATTTTATTTGGAGCTCCCCACCCCCATTACAATTTATTTCTGCATTTGTGAAACAATTTTCAAACTTTTTAAATCAAACTTGAATTTTATTTGAGGCATGTTTTGTACTAAAACAAATGGGAAATAAATTGTTCAATAAAAAATATTTTAGTGAAAAAAAAATATTACATCCTCAAAATATGAATGTATAAACCTACCTAACCTAACTCCGACTGGGATTCTAACCTCTTATGACTTTCAAGAGAAGCACAAATGGTGTGTGCCACAGAAGCTTGCCGGACTGTAGGGAAAATTTTCCATTACAGTATATTCTTATCAGTGACAGAGCAGGAAGCGGCAAGGAATACGTTTGAGGTAAAATTTCATATGAAGCGCCCATGTCATTTATATATTGATATTTCACACGTGCTTCTTCACGCATAATTAGGCCCCCCACTGTTACATAATAGTATAAAACACCATAAGAAATTGTTCATAAAAATATGCATTACTGGAAAAAAACTATATCAACAAACTGACTTGAGTTGGAAAACACTCTTATTACCCATTCTACTTATGTCTATGGCAAAAGTCACAAGTAAATGTGCAAGCAACAGCTCATTTTAGTTTTGGTTATGTCGACAGTCGCTTATGTCTACGTTAGTCAAGCTAGTCCTCGGGCGTCAACACAAACAAAAATATATCTACTGGAATCCCACAGTATACTCATGACTCACTGATGTCATGGGAATTTACTCCAAGAAGTTGTTTTTATATTAAAAATTGTTTTCATTTTGATTTAACATTTTCCACTTTTGTTTCAATAATAACCAATAAAATCAATTCAATATTGAACTGTAGTAATGCATTTGACAATAACATAAACTAATAAATCATCTTTATATGTGTTGTTTTAAAAAAAACAACACATTTCTTTGAGTTAAACAAAACAATGAAAAAAGGGACAAGCGGTAGAAATGGATGGATGGATGGATGAAAAACTCAGTTGTAGATATAGAGGACGCTGTAGTACAAGGTTGTCCAAAGCATGGCCCCTGGGCCATTTGCGCCCTGCAGCCCATTACAAAACAAAATGTGAAAAAGTGGAATAAAATAACTAACAGGTTAAATGTAATGAGAAAAAGTTGTAATTTTGACTCTAAATACACAAAGCTGCGATGCAGGCTGTCTTTATCGTTTTTCGTTTTCTTTTTGGTTGCCATTGCTCAATAAATAATAATGAAGCGTAAT
>NC_084612.1:63816943-63831943 GCF_033978795.1 Nerophis ophidion
CTTTCAATTTATCTTATGTTTTCTATCGTAATTTTCATGTAAAATTGCATTCTAAATCCCCAGCTTCAAAATGCAACACGGAATGACGCAGGAGGTCCTTCATACCGACAGCCATCAGACTGCATAATGCATATGTCCTTCTTGACTGCACTTAAATGTAGAATATATTTAGAATATATTGATATTATTCATATATATATATATATATATATATATATATATATATGATATGTATATTATTTATTATTATTATTGTCTATTGTGAGCGAACTGTGGTGCTGAATTTCCCCCAAAGATCAATAAAGTGGTTAGTGCCGATTGTAGCATTCAAGAGTCCTACTGTGCCTTATCATAAAACAATGACATGCTGAGTCTTCACCTTTGTCCCTCGTGCAGCGTGTCCAAGCGGGCATTTCGGTCAAGGTTGCCAGATGAAGTGCGTGTGCGAGAACAACGCTCGCTGCGACGCGGTCAGCGGCCGGTGCACCTGCGCCCCGGGCTGGTCAGGCCACAACTGCAGGAAAGGTATCATCACGCAACAGAATGTCTTTGTTCAATCCGTGATGCTGATTTTTAACAAAATGGCGTGCCAGCATGCGACACGGGCCACTGGGGGACGGACTGCGCTGAGAGCTGTCACTGTCAAAACGGAGACGGAAACTGCGACGCGGTGACGGGACAGTGCAACTGTGAGGCTGGCTACACTGGAGTGCGCTGTCAGCATAGTACGTGCTCACCATGTCTCACTAATTTTAAAAGCCTACTGAAATGAGATTTTGTTATTTAAACGGAGATAGCAGGTCCATTCTATGTGTCATACTTGATCATTTCGCGATATTGCCATATTTTTGCTGAAAGGATTTAGTATAGAACATCCACAATAAAGTTTGCAACTTTTGGTGCTAAGAGAAATACCCTGCCTCGCAGACGATGACGTCACTAGTGTGGGGGCTCTTCACATATTCACATTGTTTTTAATGGGAGCCTCCAACAAAAAGTGCTATTCAGACCGAGAAAACGACAATTTCCACATTAATTTGAGCGAGGATGAAAGATCCGTGTTTGAGGATATTGATAGCGACGGACTAGAAAAAAAAAACGCGATTGCATTGGGAAGAATTCGGATGTTTTTAGAGACATTTACTAGGATAATTCTGTTGTGTTGCTAGTGTTTTAGTGAGTTAATTCTGTGTTCTATTCAAAAATTGCGCTAGAGCGCAATTTTTAGTTTTGGGGTTTGTTTTTTTATTAGATCGCAATTTTTGCCAGTCCTAAAGATTGTGCCAAGTTTGGTGAGTTTTGAAGCATTTTCAGGGAGTTATATTACAGCGCAAAGAGGCAGAAATAGCATTTTTTGCGAAAATTTTGCTTTGAAGGGATTTTTGCAAAATTTTTGTTGATTTTTGCCCCAGAAGATAAAATTATGAAATCTAGGTCTAAGTCAGCCCTACATAGAGGTTTTTGTCTCATGTCTGTACGACATTGCTAACGGAAGTTACAAGCAATCTGTTTTTTTTTTCCTAGGGAGCGCTGGAGCGCATTTTGGATTTTTGGGTTTTGTTATTTTTTCACTAGAAGCCAATTTTCGCCTGTTCTGATGTGTGTGTGAAATTTGGTGAGTTTTGAAGCATGTTCAGGGGGTCAAATTACAGTTCAAAGAGGCGTCGGAATAATAATAATAAAACGCTACAGTTTCAATAGGGTCCTTTGGCGGACCCTAATAATAATGATAACAATAAATTATTATTATGTCTTCAGAGTGTCCAGCAGGTGTGTTTGGTCTTGGTTGTCGCCATCGATGTCAGTGTGACAATGGTGCGTTGTGCGACCATGTGAGCGGCGCTTGTACCTGCCAGGTGGGGTGGACCGGAACAGTCTGCGAAAAGCGTAAGGAAAAATTCCACCCGAGCTGTCAAACTCCTTTTGAACATATTAAAGTATCGAAAGGATTTGTACTTTTCAGCGTGTCCTCAAGGATTTTTTGGACTGGACTGTCAGAAGAAGTGCGTGTGCCACAATGGAGGCCGCTGTGACCCGGCCAGCGGGGTTTGCTCCTGTCCTAGCGGCTGGATCGGACCGTTCTGCAACCAAAGTGAGTTTAATGTATGTGAATATGCATTGATATGTGTGCCTACATATATAAATGTGTATATTTACATTGCAATATTTGCAACATTTTCTCAATGACTTTTAAAGTGTTATTTACGAATCCACTGAAAAAAAGAATAATGGTGTCGTTCTCTTTTGGGCACATTTTAAAAACAATTATCAAATGTCTATCTAAATTTTATTAAGATTATTTTAACACCTTATTTTAAGTTATTTATAGGTGTAGCACATTTTTCTAAATGTTTTAAGTATATTAAAAAAGTAGTTTAATTTCTGCAATTAAAATTGTTTTTTAGTACTTTATTTGCCATAATATATTAATTTAGAGGTGTATTTACTTGGGATGTAAAAAAATATGGCGGTATTTTGGTTTTAAAGTTTTCACAATAATATTAGTCAATCAATCAATCAATCAATGTTTATTTATATAGCCCTAAATCACCAGTGTCTCAAAGGGCTGCACAAACTACAACTCAAACCACAACGACGTCCTCTGTAGAGCCCACATAAGGGCAAGGAAAACTCACCCCAGTGGGACGTCGGTGACAGTGACAATGATGACTATGAGAAACCTTGGAGAGTAGTACCACATATGTGTTCCCGCTAGAATCTTCAAGGTGCTTTTGTTGACCAGAGAGGAGATTCTGTAGAGGAATCCCGTTCTTTGGTTGACCTTTTTGCTTACCTTGGTTGCCATTTTATCACAGGAAAGATTAGCCTCTAGAATGGAACCTAGGTAGGTGATCTCATCTTTCCTGGTGATAACAATGTCACCCACTTTTATAGTGAAGTCACTGACTTTCTTTAAAGCTCCAAACTGAAGAACACTGCAGCAACTCGTCCAAAAGATGGCGCCACACAAACAATATCATCTTTTCAGTGCATTTGCTTGTTGTTGTTTTTTTACTATTTGTATTTTGTCCGTCAGCAAAAAAAATATACATTCGCTACACCGCTTTAAAAGTCGCAGGGCTCAAAGCGGAGGAACAATGTAGCGCCTTATATTCTGGAATTTACAATAATTTCCACTTTTGATCATTAGAGTTCAGCAGAAGGCAACACCATTTATTCTCTTCTCATGGCAGCTTGCCCAAGCGGTTTCTATGGCGAGGACTGTAACCAAACCTGCCTTTGTCGTAACGGCGGCGTCTGTCACCCGGCCAGCGGTCTGTGCGCCTGCACTGCGGGCTGGAGCGGCGCCAACTGCACAGAAGGTGAGCCTCAGGCCGCAAGGTGATGGTCAGCACCTGACAGGTAAATAACAGCTCAGCCTTTTTTTCCCAGAATGCCCTGCGGGTTTCTACGGGCTGGACTGTCGGCACCGCTGCCTGTGTCAGAACGGAGCCGCCTGCAACAAATCCGACGGGAAGTGCTCCTGTTCCAGCGGCTGGACAGGAACCGCATGTGAGCTGGGTAAGACGGGTCCGAATGTTAAAACCACACTTGGACGCGATATGAACCATTGCAAATGTTCATTGAGAACCAAGCGGAGGTTAACAAGCAAAAGCAATGTCCTTCCATAGGAAACAATGTAGAGGGATTTTGTCTCTTCCAGGGTTAAACTGTGAAAACATATATTTAATATATATATTATATATGTATATGTATTTAAAGGCCTACTGAAACCCACTACTACCGACCACGCATTCTGATAGTTTATATATCAATGATGAAATATTAACATTGCAACACATGCCAATATTTTAAATTTCCCGCGAGTTTCTTGTTGAAAACGTCACGGAATGTAAGGAAATATTAGCGCTGCACCAAACACAGCTAAAAGTCGTCTCTGTTCATGGCGTAATTACACAGTATTTTGGACATCTGTGTTGCTGAATCTTTTGCAAATTTTTCATTTAATAATGGAGACTATAAAGAACAATGCTGTTGGTGGAAAGCGGTGGATTGCAGCTGTCTTTAGCACCGATACACAGCCGGTGTTTCTTTGTTGTGAAGCTTTAACACAGAGCGGTCAAGCGAACCTGTTTTCTCTACGTCAACCAGCATGTTTTTGGATGGGGAAATTGTGATATATATCTTACCGAAAAAATCATTGGATTATTCGACGTCCTGCAGCAGCTGTGAGCTTGGCTCCTCGGCTTCTCTCTGAGACACTTCGTGTTCACCGCAGCCATCCGACCTCGAGGTATGTCTTTACGATCTTTAAAATCTCACTAAAACACTATTAAAACAATAAGCAGATAAGGGATCTTCCAGAATTATCCTAGTAAATGTGTCTAATTACATCTGAAACGATCACACTGCCGCCGCCCGGAGCCGTCGCTTTTTTATTTTTTATTCCCATTCCCCCTAGTCCTTCACTATCAATATCCTAATTCACAAATCTTTCATCCTCGCTCAAATTAATGGGGAAATTGTCGCTTTCTCTTTCCGAATTGCTCTTACTGCTGGTGGCTCCCATTATAAAGAATGTGAATATGTGTGGAGCCCTGCAACTCGTGACGTCACGCGCACATACTTCCGTTAAAGGCAGGGCTTTTCTATTAGCGACCAAAAGTTGCGAACTTTATCGTGGATGTTCTCTACTAAATCCTTTCAGCAAAAATATGGCAATATCGCGAAATGATCAAGTATGACACATAGAATGGACCTGCTATCCCCGTTTGAATAAGAAAATCTCATTTAAGTAGGCCTTTAACATTTTTAAATCAATTGTTTTCCCACAGAGTGCGTGGCTGGTAGTTTTGGGGCCGACTGTCAGCTTGAGTGCGAGTGTGAAAATGGCGGCCGGTGTGACGGACAGACGGGGCGATGCAGCTGCAGCCTCGGTTGGATGGGAGAACGCTGCCAGGAAGGTGAGGAGTGTAAACTAAATCTCATGCAACATAACATCGCTTTATGAGGTCTCACTGGTTCTGTCAGCGTGTGAGCCTGGCACGTTTGGCGCCCACTGCCAGGAGAGGTGTCAGTGTGGGCACGGGGCGTCATGCCATCACGTGACTGGAGAGTGTCGCTGCCCGCCAGGGTGGAGAGGAAAACATTGTGACAAAGGTATGGACACCAACAATATTTTTGCAGTGTTTTGGAAAATATATGTGTGCTATTTTTTGTTTCCAACGAATCGAAAGCTTAAATATGTATCTAAAAGTACATGCATATATCAAGGTGTAGCTACAATTTTTATGAATATATTCAAATTTGTCTCCACATTGATTCATCTAAAAGTGGATCTACATTCCTGCAATACAAAAATCATATCTACATTTTATTTTTAAATCTTCTAAAAGCTGTATGTACTGTATATTTTCCAAATTTCTTGAAAAATAAGTCCACTTTTCTGTAATGTTTGAACTTTTTTCAATTATTTATATTTGTCCCCCATAATTTCATTTTAATTTCAAATGTATTTTTGAAATAGTTGTATAGCAAAATTTACATGTGGGAAATGTCTGAATAAACTTTTACCCTGTTGCTACTTTTTAAAAGTATTAAAAAAAAATAGTTGTGTATTTACAATTGTGTAATAGAAACAATTACATTTGGAAGTGTGTTCATTATTTTTGCAATAGTTTTAAATACAATATTCATTTCTATTTAAAAAAAAGCATAAACAAATTTGAAATATGTTTTCCCCAATTTTGCAATATTAAAAAACAAATATATATATATATGTATGTATGTATATGTCTTAATTAGATGATCCAGAGAATAGTGCTCGATACCGTGGTAGAGCGCAATATATGTATGTGTGGGAAAAATCACAAGACTACTTCATCTCTACAGAACTGTTTCATGAGGGGTTCCCTCAATCATCAGGAGATTTTTGACGATTTAGGGAATTCCTCATGAAACAGTTCTGTAGAGATGAAGTAGTCTTGTGTTTTTTCCCACACATACATATATATATATGTATATATGTATATATATATATATATATATATATATATATATATATATATATATATATATGTGTATACATATATATATATGTATATATATATTTATATATGTACATACATATATATATATATGTATGTACATATATATATATGTATATACATATATATATATATATGTATATACATATATATATATATGTATATACATATATATATATATGTGTATATATATATATATATATATATATATATGTATTACAGACGTTTTGTTTTTTATATTAAAAATATATAAGTTATTGCTACAGTAAATGTTTGTAATATTGTTTCGAATGTATAAGGTCTAATATTTGTATTACTATACTTTAAATTTGTTCATAGACATATTTTAAAGACTTAAGTATGTACATACATTGTCTGCATGCTATTTTTAAATCTCCTTAATGCTTTATCGATATTCTTGCATTCATGTGAATTTATCTTAAGGTGAATTTCCATTTGAAAACATCTTTTAGACAATATATTTAATCATGTAGCTAAATTCCTGCAGTATTTTTCAAAAGTATATTTATAAGGTATCTACAGTTTTGGAAATTAAATTACAAAATATTTAAAGGTGTTTCAACATATTTGCAATTTAAATAAACAACAAATAATTGACATCCGAATAGCTCCTGCTGCTCCAGGCTATGATTATAAACAATGTGAGGATGTGAGGAGCCCTCACACCGGCGACGTCACGCGCACATCGTCTGCTACTTCCGGTACAGGCAAGGCTTTTTTATTATCGACCAAAATTTGCGAACTTTATCGTCGATGTTCTCTACAAAATCCTTTGAGCAAAAATATGGCAATATCGCGAAATGATCAAGTATGACACATAGAATGGACCTGCTATCCCCGTTTGAATAAGAAAATCTCATATCAGTAGGCCTTTAAATAATTTGGAGTATAGGTGAAGAGTTTAAGCAAATCTATTGTTTGGTCTTCTAGCATGTCTGCCAGGTTCCTATGGGCTGGGTTGCATGCGGCGCTGTAGTTGTGCTGCGGGTACTTCCTGTCATCACGTGACCGGAGAGTGCGGCTGTCCTGCGGGACTCACTGGCAGCGGCTGCGAACAAAGTAAGTACTGGTAGTAACTAAAAGTAACTATGAGTAAATGCTCTGCTCTACCTGCATGGTGACTGCAGCTAAAACATTTTTCTGTCTTAGTTTGCCTCCCTGGGACCTTTGGGCCGAACTGCAATCAAGTGTGTCAGTGCTCTGAGACCAACCAGCTCTGCCACCCAGTGTCCGGATTGTGCTACTGCGCCCCAGGTTTCCACGGACCCAAATGTGACCAAAGTAAGTCCGTCAGGAAAAAGGATGACTGAAAAAAGTGCTGCTAAACTTAACTTTTTAACCACGGTCAGCATGTGGAGCGGGTCGTTACGGTCCAGACTGCGCCAGGGCGTGTGGGTGTGACAATGGGGGCGTGTGCGTGGCGTCCACCGGCGCCTGCCAGTGCCCCGCGGGCTTCATCGGAGCCCGCTGCAACATCAGTGAGTCACGTGACCCGGCTGTCAAGCAAATGACGTCACCAGGCTCAATGTCTTTGTGTCTCCGTGGCGACAGCATGTCCTGACGGCCGCTACGGAGCGGACTGCTCTCAGGTGGCCCATTGTGGGGACGGACCAGCCCGGAACGACCCGGTGACCGGTCGCTGCCTGTGCCAGCCTGGACGCAGAGGAGAACACTGCACACACAGTGAGTGCGCGTCTTCTTCTCCTTGAGACAAACCGTGTAGTGGTACGCCAGCTCCACCTAGTGGCATGCCAAAGAATCACCTAATTAGGTATTCAAACACAGTGTTACTGTTCAAACTGTGTGAAATGTAGCAGTGGCCAAAACTATGAGATATACTTGTTAAATAAAACCTCTGCCTTGTTTTTAATGAATACTTAGGCCTACTACGCTACTGTATTTTAATGTCTATCGTTATGGTGGTACTTGGAGAGCCAAGTGTTTTCTGAGGTGGTACTCAGTGAAAAAAGTTAATCAATTAATCTGTTCCAGCGTCAAACTGTGGCCATTGTGGACTGGGTATTACCTGAGCAGATAGTAACTTGTGAAAGTTCTAAACCGTCATTTAAGTGTAAAAATAAGTGAACTATTGTAAAATGATGTAAATAACATGGAGCGTTGTGTTTATTATTTCTGTGAATGAACGATGGGTTCCCTTTGCGAGTGCTTTGAGTATCTATTAATAGAAATGCGCGATATAAATCTAATCCATTATTATTATTATTAGTTGTGTTTCTAATTTTGTAAAGTTCTCTTTTATGGTTGTCATCGCCTTTTTCCTGTCAAAGGCAAAGAAAAAGCTCGTTATTTTTTTTTTTTTGTCCTTTTTTTAATTTGAAATTGTACCATTTTTAGGCTGTTTGAGGGTAATAAATCATGGAAATAATCTATTCCAAAGTCAAACTGTTCCCATCATTAAACGTCTTTTTAGCGATACAACGTACTTTTTGTCATTCAAGTGTAAAAAGAAGTGAACTACTGTAGAATAATACATTCTAATAAATAATACATAAGAAATTCATAATAAATAATACCTCCATAAGGTTAGTATGTTGTATGTATTCCTTGTGTTTCTCATTTTGTACTGTTGCAAAAAAGGGTGTCATCACCTTTTTCCTGTCAAAGCCAAAGAAAAAGCTCTCATTTGATTTTCGATCAATATATTTCTTAGTCCTTTTATTACGTTTTTAAATAAATATTGTACCATTTTCAGGCTGTTTGAAGGTAACAAATGATGGAAATAATCCGTTCCAGGGGGCTTCACGGTGGCAGAGGGGTTAGTGCGCCTGCCTCACAATACGAAGGTCCTGCAGTCCTGGGTTCAAATCCAGGCTCGGGATCTTTCTGTGTGGAGTTTGCATGTTCTCCCCGTGAATGCGTGGGTTCCCTCCGGGTACTCCGGCTTCCTCCCACTTCCAAAGACATGCACCTGGGGATAGGTTGATTGGCAACACTAAAATGGCCCTAGTGTGTGAATGTGAGTGTGAATGTTGTCTGTCTATCTGTGTTGGCCCTGCGATGAGGTGGCGACTTGTCCAGGGTGTACCCTGCCTTCCGCCCGATTGTAGCTGAGATAGGCGCCAGCGCCCCCCGCGACCCCGAAAGGGAATAAGCGGTAGAAAATGGATGGATGGATGGAATCCGTTCCAGGGTCAAACTGTTCCAATCATAAAACCTCTTTTTAACGATACAACATACTTCTTGACATTCTTATCCATCATTCATGTGTAAAAAGAAGTGAACTACTGTAAAATAATGTAAATAATATTACGGAGTGTTGTTTTTATTCCTTTGTTTCTCATTTTATACTGTGGTTGGGGAAAAAGTAGTCTTTTATGGTTGTCATCACCTTTTTTCTGTCAAAGCCAAAGAAAAAGCTCCCGTTAGAATTTTGATGAATATTTTTTCAGTCCTTTTACTACTTTTTGAAATTAAAATTGCACAATTTTCAGGCAGTTTGAGGGTAATAAATGATGGAAATAATCTGTTTCAGGGTCAAACTGTTCTCATCATACAACCTCGATTTAACGATACAACGTACTTTTTGACATTCTTAACTGTCATTCAAGTGTAAAAAGAAGTGAACTACTAGAAAATAATGTAAATAAACTCATGGAGCGTTCTTTTTTTTGTCACGACAGTACAAAATGAGAAACACAATAAAAACAAGTTATCCTTTATGGTTGTCCTCACCATTTCCAGTCAAAGCCAAAGAAAAAGCTCCCGTTTGATTTTCGATCAATAATTTTTGTAGTTCTTTTACTACTTTTCGAAATGAAAATGGTACCATTTTTGGGTTTGAAAGTAATAAATGATGGAAATAATCTGTTCCAGGGTCAAACTGTTCCAATCATAAAACCTCTTTTTAACGATACAACGTACTTCTTGACATTCTTATCCATCATTCAAGTGTAAAAAGAAGTGAACTACTGTAAAATAATGTAAATAACATTACGGAGTGTTGTTTTTCATTTTATACTGTGGTGGGGGAAAAAGTAGTTTTTTATGGTTGTCATCACCTTTTTTCTGTCAAAGCCAAAGAAAAAGCTCTTTTTGATTTTCAAACAATATATTTTGTAGTCCTTTTATTACTTTTTGAAATTAAAATTTAACAATTTTCAGGCTGCTTAAATGATGGAAATAATCTGTTACAGGGTCAAACTGTTCACATCATAAAACCTCTTTTTAACAATACAACACACTTTTTGACATTCTTAACTGTCATTCAAGCGTAAAAAGAAGTAATGTAAATAACCTTATGGAGCGTTCTTTTTTTTTTCACGACAGTACAAAATGAGAAACACAATAAAAACAAGTTATCCTTTTTGGTTGTCCTCACTATTTCCAGTCAAAGGCAAAGAAAAAGCTCCCGTTTGATTTTCGTTCAATATTTTTTGTAGTTCTTTTACTACTTTTTGAAATTAAAATGGTACCATTTTGGGGCTGTTTGAAGGTAATAAATAATGGAAATAATCTGTTCCAGGGTCAAACTGTTGCCATTATAAAACCTTTTTAAAAATACAACACACTTTGAAATACTTAACGGTCATTCAAGCGTAAAAAGAAGTCAAGCACCCTCTACCTTGTGAAATCTTTGGTCAGGTTGTCCTCCAGGCTGGTACGGCTTAAAGTGCGTGCAGCGTTGTAACTGCAGCAACGGCGCCTTGTGCCACCCGGTGACGGGCAACTGCACCTGCGGCCTGGGATGGACCGGTCCTCAC
This sequence comes from Nerophis ophidion, assembly GCF_033978795.1. Lineage (NCBI taxonomy): Eukaryota > Metazoa > Chordata > Actinopteri > Syngnathiformes > Syngnathidae > Nerophis > Nerophis ophidion. The sequence continues at coordinate 63,827,694 of NC_084612.1, forward strand.
TGCGACACAGGTGAGACCGACTGTGGCCCTCACACCTCGGCAGCTTCTTCTTCAGCTGACCTCTCTTCTCTCTCGTGTCCCAGAATGCCCGCAGGGTCAATTTGGCGCCGACTGTCAGCTGACGTGCAGGTGTGAAAATAATGGAACGTGTGACCGAGTGAGCGGGGCGTGTCAGTGCGCTCCAGGACACTACGGACACGTGTGTGAGCACGGTGAGGAAAAGACTCAACACTTGGGTACTAAACTGCGGGTAGTAGCAGGCTTCCATTAGAGGTAAGGCGGCAATCAAGGAGATGCCTTTATACTGAAAAAAGAAATAAAAAAATACTTTTATTTCAATGAAAAAACAATATTGATGGAAAAATAATTCAACTATGAAAAATAACCAGTTAAAAATGTGATAAATTCAATTATTAATAAATAAAATAATTAATTACAAGAATAAAGGTGTGTTTTTCAGGAAAAAATATTCATTCAACAATAAAGTTGCCTTTTTAGGAGGAAAACACAATATTTAAAAAATATTTAGGAAAAAAAATAGCAATGTAATAATAAATTACCGATATATTTTTAAAGGAAAAATATGTTTAAAGCAAAAATAATTCCAATTTGTATTCATTATTAATTATAATAGGTATTAGAATAAAACATTTGAGACAGAGGAGGTTTCTAAAATGAGTACAGTGTTTAGTAGTAGAAAGGAAACCTCTATTTGTGATTTCTTTTTAAATAGTTAAGGCCTACTGAAACCCACTACTACCGACCACGCAGTCTGATAGTTTATATATCAATGATGAAATATTAACATTGCAACACATGCCAATACGCCCTTTAAGTTTACTAAATTGCAATTTAAATTTTGCGCCAAGTATCCTGTTGAAAACGTCGGTATGATGACGCGTCTCGGATTGTAGCGGACATTTTGTTCCAGCCCGATCCCAGCTATAAATCGTCTGCTTTAATCGCATAATTACACAGTATTCTGGACATCTGTGTTGCTGAATCTTTTGCAATTTGTTCAATTAATAATGGAGACATAGAGGAAGAAAGATGTAGGTGGGAAGCGGTGTATTGCAGCTGCCTTTAGCAACACAAACACAGCCGGTGTTTCCTTGTTTACATTCCCGAAGGTGAAGCTTTACTATGGAACAGAGCGGTCAAGCGAACATGGTTCTCGACCACATGTCAACCGGCAGGTTTCGGTGAGAAAATTGTGGTAATAAGTCGGCTCTTATCGTAGACATGAGCGGAGCTTGCGTCGTTCCTCGTGCCCCTGTCAAAGAGGCAGCTGCGTGGCTTCCCTCAGAGACACTGGCGGTGGCCACACCCCTCCGACTTTCAGGTACGACAGTATAATCTCACTACAACACTAGTAACACAATAAGCAGATAAGGGATTTTCCAGAATTATTCTAGTAAATGTGTCTAATAACATCTGAATCGCTCCCACTGCCCTGTCTTTTTTTTTTAGTACTTCACTCTAACTTTCCTCATCCACAAATCTTTCATCCTCGCTCAAATTAATGGGGAAATCGTTGCTTTCTCGGTCCGAATCGCTCTTGCTGCTGGTGGTAATGGTTGTAAACAATGTGAGGATGTGAGGAGCTCCACAACCCGTGACGTCACGCGCACATCATCTGCTACTTCCGGTACAGGCAAGGCTTTATTAGCGACCTTTATCGTGGATGTTCTCTACTAAATCCTTTCAGCAAAAATATGGCAATATCGCGAAATGATCAAGTATGACACATAGAATGGAGCTGCTATCCCCGTTTGAATAAGAAAATCTCATTTCAGTAGGCCTTTAATCAATGTTTTAAGGAGCTCTGAATAGACATAAAGTTCAAATTTTACAAGGAAAGTATAAAGAAAATCTATCAAGAGCAGGAAAAAATGTTTTTAAGTGAATAAAATCATATTAACAGTTATTTTACAATGATGTAAATAACATTGCTGTTTACAATATTATCAAATATATTTAGATTTTTTAATTGTTTGTATATGATCTATGAAGGTGAAACACTGTGCTAGATATTTGTGTTTAGTTGATCATATTCCCCACAAATACTGATTATTGAAACCATTTATATCAGTGGTCCCAAACCTTTTTGTAGCTGCGGACTGGTCAACGCTTGATTTCTTTGTCCTGCGATTCTTTTTTTTTTTTTTTTGTCATGAAAAAGGGAGGGGTTTTTTTTATGTTGATTTAATACAAAATAAAGAAAAAACAATTTTTTTTTAAATAATAAAAAATTATTCTGAGGCCCGGTGGTTGGGGACCACTGATTTATATCACAATAAAATATGCACCACGATTATTAAAATTGCACAAAGTTTTGGTCAGCTTTACAGATGCCACGTGTAAAACAAGGTGTTTATTAGAGCAGAGGTCACACATGAAAACATTCTTTATCTTCTTCAACATGTCGTCTGCGTCAGTGTGTCCCCACGGTCTCTACGGACCCTTGTGTCAGCGGCAGTGCAGCTGTGAGGACGGCGCTTCCTGCCATCTGGCGTCCGGTCAGTGCGTGTGTCCTGCTGGGCGCCATGGCGCTCGATGCCAAAAAGGTCAGTCGCGTCGTTTGGCGTCCACACGCAAAGTGCTGCCCGCTGGTCGCCCACGTCGGTATTGTCCTGTTTCAGTGTGTGAGCGAGGCACGTTTGGTCACGGCTGCGGGAAAGTGTGCGACTGCGACGACGACGCGCCGTGTGACCCCGTGACCGGAACGTGTCTTTGTGCTGCGGGACAGACCGGCCGGAGGTGTGACATCGGTGAGTGGATCCTCGTTTGATTTCCTGACCAGCACGATTCAGATTTTTTCTCTTTCATTATTTTTAGTCCCCATGATTTTTCCAAAAATTTTTTATCCAATTGAAATTAAAAATCCCTTCCATGTCCAGACACACATTTTAATGTTTTTTTTAATTAACAATTTAAGTTTTTTTTGTTAATAATACATTAAAAAAATCAACAAAATGTCAAAAAATTATATAAACTATTTTTGAATTCAGATTAAAACAGGATTTAAAGGTATTTATTAAGAGTAAATGACACAATTTTTTTTTAATTTTAATTAGTATTTTTTTATTTGATTTTTGCCTTAAAAAAATATTAAATCATATTTTTGGCTACTATTATATATATATATAATATATATATATATATATATATAATTTTCTTTTGCAGTTCATATTTTCTTGAACATGTTGCATTAAAATTTAAAAGATTTTAAAGTATTTTGCACATAAGTTTTTTGTGTATAAAGTTAAATTTTTAAGCTACAAAACATTTTGAATAAAAAATACAGATGATTTAAATCTATTTAGAATACATACACTTTGTTTTATTTATTTTTTTACTTAGTAATTGTTAATTTTTTTTTACTCTTGCAATAAAAAGGCGATTTAGTCATACTTTTGGCCACATTTTTAGCAAGATAACTATAGAGGTTAATTTTAAGTGTGCCGTTTGTATTTTTAATATCTTTAAAATGGACATTTTTTTGAGAAAAACATTCATAAAAAAAGGTTTCAGTTCATATTTTTCCAACATTTTGCATTAAAATTAAAGATTAATTTTTTTTTTATACATAAAGCAGATTTTTTATTACAAAGGTATACACATTTTAAAGGTAATACAACACAATTATTTTTTTGCTCAGAATAAAAACAGATGATTTAAATGTATTCATTTAGAGTACACATTTTTTTTGAGTTCATATTTTTTTTTCAACATTTTGAATTAAGTTACATTTATGAACAAAAAAAATTATGCAACATGTAAAAAAATATATTTTGCTTTTAGACTAAAAAAGGGATGATTTAAGGGTATATATTTAGTGTCAAGAGACTAATATGAATTAAATTTTAATGATTAATTTTTTACATTGTTTTCATCTTGCATTAAAAGATGAGTCAATCATATTTTTGGGAACACAATTAAAAATACTTTAAAGTATTTTGTACATAATGCTGTTTTGTTTTTTTAATAAGTTTAAAAATTTGAAACGAAAAATTATGTGACAATTAAAAAAAATACTAGCTATTGCTCTCAGAATAAAAACAGATAATTTGAAGTTATTTATTGAGAGTACACAAGTTAAAAAGTATTTCTTTTGAATTCGTAATTTTAAATTGTTTCACTCTTGCATTAAAAATATGATTCATCCATTTTCTACCGCTTGTCCCTTTTGGGGTTCAATTGCGTTTTAATTTCACCAACATAAATATAAAGACACTTTTAATCTACCC
>NC_084612.1:63839443-63859443 GCF_033978795.1 Nerophis ophidion
TCAATGCAGAAATACACAGAGACATCCATCCACTCATCCGTTTACTACCGGGGGGTGCTGGAGCCTATCTCAGCTGCATTTGGGCGGAAGGCGGAGTACACCCTGGACAAGTCGTCACCTTAAGCTGGATGAAAACAAATGATGGAGCTTGAGAGGTGCCGCTAAAAGGAATGGACAAAACTGTCCAAAAAATAGGTGTGCCAGGCTTGTGGCATTGTTTTCTACTGTGACCTGTAATTGCTGCCAAAGGTGCATCAACAACGTTTTCAGCATAGGCTGTCAATACTTCAATTAAAGAAAAAAAAAAAAAATTATGTTATAATGGGGTATTGTGTGTAGAATTTTGAGGACAACAATTTATTTATTCCAATTCAGAAAAAGGCAGGAACCGCGGGTTTACTGTCCTCTACCATGTTGCCTTCAGGGAACATATGAACTAAGGTTTACTGTCCTCTACCATGTTGCCTTCAGGGAACGGAGGAACTAAGGTTTACTGTCCTCCACCATGTTGCTTTCAGGGAACATAGAAACTAAGGTTTACTGTCCTCTACCATGTTGCCTTCAGGGAACATATGAACTAAGGTTTACTGTTCTCTACCATGTTGCCTTCAGGGAACGGAGGACCTAAGGTTTACTGTCCTCTACCATGTTGCCTTCAGGGAACGGAGGAACTAAGGTTTACTGTCCTCCACCATGTTGCCTTCAGGGAACATAGAAACTAAGGTTTATTGTCCTCTACCATCTTGCCTTCAGCTGCATTTGGGCAGAAGGCGGTGTACACCCTGGACAAGTCGCCACCTCATGCTGGATGAAAACAAATGATGGAGTTTGAGAGGTACCGCAAAGAGGAATGGACAAAACTGTCCAAAAAGTAAGTGTGCCAAGCTTGTGGCATTGTTTTCTACTGTGACCTGTAATTGCTGACAAAGGTGCATCAACGTTTTCAGCATAGGCTGTCAATACTTCAATTTAAAAAAAATAAAATAAAATAAAAAATAAAATGTTATAATGGGGTATTGTGGTTAGAATTTTGAGGACAAAAATGTATTTATTCCAATTTAGAATAAGGCAGGAAGCGCTGTGAATTCTTTTTTTTTTTTGGATGCACTGTACCAGTAACGTGTATAGTTCTACCCATTTTTCAAAATAAAAGTACCGACAGCTTAATGTTTCTTTTGAAGAATGAAATATGGAGGAAGAGACGGCGAATAAATTGTGGTTTTGAGCACAACAATGGGATGTTTTTCCTTGGACAACTTCCCACCATTTCACTCGCGGGGCAAACCACAAGAGCCAAAGATGGTTGCTTCCTTCCTTGCAAAAAGATGCGAAAGATTCGAGCTAAAACTACGTTTAGGTGCGCGCGTTTCGAGGAATAGCAAAGGTGCGCTAGCGGCGCTAAGCTTAGTGATTGGGAAAGAAAAGGAGAGCAGGTTTTGGCATAAAAAAAAATGAAGGATGCTGACGAATGACTTCTTTTTGTTGGATAGTGCAAGGTCAGGGAGAGAAGGTTATTATTATTAGTATTATTATTATTATTATTATTCCCCTGGCTAAAAGTAGCCTGACTAAAGTGCTGATTGTTGACGCCCACCACCAGGGGGGGCTCACACACAAAGGACACAAACATGTTGGAGTGACAAAAAAAACGAAGCGTGTGCTTTTTTTTGTCTTCAAAAAAAAAAACAAAAAAAAAACATATTCTATGATTTGAAGTAGGAGTGCAGAACTGACTGCACTTTTCTAAGCGGCCTTCTCCGATGGACTAATGTGGGTTTGTTTACCTCTCATCCCTGGAAGTGTGAGCGTGGAGCCCCCCGGTGGCCGTCTGGTGCGACCACACTCATGCGCCGGGGTCTCGCTCGGTAGAAGCTCAAGCAAATGTAGGATCAGGCAATAAGGCGTGCGGACGTTAGGAGCGGTAATCCTTTTTACTGTAGGGCTTGTTGCCCAGGATGCTGTCCACCTCGTGAGTGATGGACGACGACAGCTTGGGGAGGACCTGCGGGGACAAAACGCCACGGTGAGAATCCTGCGAGTGACTGATCAGGTGGCGTCATTGAAACTTGAAAAAATAAACGTTCAAACAAAAAAAAATCCACTTTTGATGTTGAATTTTTCTGGTTATTTTATGTTTTGATTCACTTTTACAACCGCTTGAAAATATGTTTTTTTGTTAATCATATACATTTTGATAATTTAGGTTCAATTTTTACCCCCAGACATCTTACTGTACTCCACCATGTTGCCTTCAGGGAAAGTGGGAACTAGGGGTTTACTTTCCTCTACCATGTTGCCTTCAGGCACCATAGGAACGAAGGTTTACTGTCCTCTACCATGTTGCCTTCGGGCACCGTAGGAACTAGGGTTTACTTTCCTCTACCATGTTGCCTTCAGTGAAAGTGGGAACTAGGGTTTACTTTCCTCTACCATGTGGCCTTCAGGGAAAGTGGGAACTAGGGTTTACTTTCCTCTATCATGTTGCCTTTAGGGAAAGTGGGAACTAAGGTTTACTTTCCTCTACCATGTTGCCTTCAGGGACCGTAGGAACTAGGGTTTACTTTCCTCTACCATGTTACCTTCAGGGAACGTAGGAACAAAGGTTTACTGTCCTCTACCATGTTACCTTCAGGGAACGTAGGAACGAAGGTTTACTGTCCTCTACCATGTTGCCTTCGGGCACCGTAGGAACTAGGGTTTACTTTCCTCTACCATGTTACCTTCAGGGAACGTAGGAACTAAGGTTTACTGTCCTCTACCATGTTGACTTCAGGGAACGTAGGAACGAGGGTTTACTGTCCTCTACTATGTTGCATTCAGGGAACGTAGGAACAAGGGTTTACTGTCCTCTACCATGTTGCATTCAGGGAACGTAGGAACGAGGGTTCACTGTCGTCTACCATGTGGCCTTTAGGGAACATAGAAACTAAGGTTGACTGTCCTCTACCATGTTGCCTTCAGGGAACATAGGAACTAGGGTTTACTGTCCTCTACCATGTTGCCTTCAGGGAATGTAGGAAGAAAGGTTTACTGTCCTCTACCATGTAGCCTTCAGGGAACGTAGGAACAAGAGTTCACTGTTCTCTACCACGTTGCCTTCAGGGAATGTAGTAGGAACGAGGGTTTACTGTCCTCTACCATGTTGCCTTCAGGGAATTGAGGAACAACGGTTTACTGTCCTTTACCATGTTGCCTTCAGGGAACGTATGAAATAAGGTCTACTGTCCTCTACCATGTTGCCTTCAGGGAACGTAGGAACAAAGGTTTACTTTTCTCTACCATGTTGCCTTCAGGGAAAGTGGGAAATAGGGTTTACTTTCCTCTACCATGTTGCCTTCAGGGAAAGTGGGAACTAGGGTTTACTTTCCTCTACCATGTTTCCTCCAGGGACCGTAGGAACTATGGTTAACTTTCCTCTACCATGTTACCTTCAGGGAACGTAAGAACAAGGGTTCACTGTCCTCTACCACGTTGCCTTCAGGGAATGTAGTAGGAACGAGGGTTTACTGTCCTCTACCATGTTGCCTTCAGGGAATTGAGGAACGACGGTTTACTGTCCTTTACCATGTTGCCTTCAGGGAACTTATGAAATAAGGTCTACTGTCCTCTACCATGTTGCCTTCAGGGAACGTAGGAACAAGTTTTTACTGTCCTCTGACATGTTGCCTTCAGGGAACGTAGGAACTAAGGTGTATTGTCCTCCACCATGTTGCCTTCAGGGAACATACAAACTAAGGTTTTTTGTCCTCTACCGTGTTGCCTACAGGGAACGTAGGAACGAGGGTTTGCTGTTCTCTACCATGTTACCTTCAGGTAACGGAGGAACGAGGGTTTACTGTCCTCTACCATGTTGCATTCAGGGAACGTAGGAACGAGGGTTTACTGTCCTATACCACGTTGCCTTCAGGGAACGTAGGAACGAGGGTTCACTGTCGTCTACCAAGTGGCCCCTTTAGGGAACATAGAAACTAAGGTTTACTGTCCTCTACCATGTTGCCTTCAGGGAACATATGAACTAAGGTTTACTGTCCTCTACCATGTTGCCTTCAGGGAACATAGAAACTAAGGTTTATTGTCCTCTACCGTGTTGCCTTCAGGGAACGTAGGAACGAGGGTTTACTGTCCTCTACCATGTTGCCTTCAGGGAACGTAGGAAAGAGGGTTTACTGTCCTCTACCACGTTGCCTTGAGGGGACATAGGAACTAGGGATTACATGAAATCAAAGAACAATTTTGACAGTAAATAAAATAGTGACCAAACAAGACAATTTGTCTTTTAGTAGTAAGTAAACAAACAAAGGCTCCTAATTTAGCTGCTGACATATGCAGTAACATATTGTGTCATTTTCCATTCTGTCGTTGTGGATTGTGCAGCCCTTTGAGACACTTAAATAAACTTTGATTGATTGATTATTTTGTCCAAATTATGAGGGACAAGTGGTAGAAAATGAATTATTCATCTACTTGTTCATTTACTGTTAATATCTGCATAATTTATCTTTTAACATGTTCTATCTACACTTTTGTTAAAATGTAATTATCACTTATTTTTGTTTTTTAATACTTTACATTAGTTTTGGATGACACCACAAATTTGGGTATCAATCTAATACCAAGTCGTTACAGGATCACACATTGGTCATATTCAAATTCTTCATGTGTCCAGGGACGTATTTCATGAGTTTATAAACCTAATATATTGTTAGAGGACCAATACTACCGTCACTATACTAATACCAGTATACCGTACAACCCTAATTGGTACTAAAACATTTCAACTCAACACGTCATGTCTCCTATACCAGAGGTCCATGGCTGCAATTATTAGAGTATGATGTTTGTCATTTCATTTCATTGTGCTTCATCAAATGTTCACTTTTCCACTTTTAGTTGTCCTTGAATGCACCATAGTTGTGTACAATTAGACGGAAGTAAAACCAATGTTGCCAAATTCGCTACTGTAAGCAACTTTAGGCTCGTTTTGTAACTCGTAAGCAACTTTAGGATCGTTTTGTAACTCGTAGATCTATGCAGATGCCAATACTGATGAAGCTCAAGGACTTAAATGAGGTTAAAGAACATTGGACAATTAAATGAAAACAGCAGCCTGTGTTTTCAATCACAGTTAAAACCAATTATTCCCTATCCTTTTTGTGTTTTGAATGCCATGTGGTTTTATATATATACATATATACATACATATATATATATATATCATACATACATCCATATGTATATACATATATATATATATACATATATATACATACATACATACATACATATATACATACATATATATATACATACATGCATACACATACATATATATACATACACACATATATACATATATATATATACATATATATATATATATATACCTACATATACATACATACATATGTATACATACATACATATGTATACATACATACATATGTATACATATACATACATACACATACATATACATATATACATATACATACATACATATATATACATACATATACATACATATATATACATATACATACATACATATACATACATATATATACATATACATACATACATATACATATATATATATATATATATATATATATATATATATATATATATATTATATGCGCTAATTAATAAATAATAATAAATAATGCAATGCTGTCGGTCATGATGCCACGTATGCCAAATTCAGGCCCAAAGTTTGAAAATGAACAAAAAAAATATTTTCTAAAATCTGAAAAAAACCACAACAAAGTTTAAAATCTGAAAAAGATCAGAACCTAAAACAATTTGAACATTAAAAAAAAAGACTTGAATCTGAAAAAAAAAACAATACTAAAAAAGCTCATATCAAAATAGACCTGCATGTAATAATGTTACCCAGTAAGCAAGTTGGTGAATTTGACCAAATTATTGAACACAAATCTAATTAAAAAATATATTTTGATTGGTTAAAACTGATGAACAGTCAATTACTAAATGTACTACTTAAATACGTTGTTCACTTCTAAAGACTAGTGAAAATGCATCTTTATAAACATTACGATAAAAAGAGAAACAAATCACGGCAAACATTTCAATCAAGCGCTTTAATTCATGTTCTTTACCGAGGTGTCTACTTCAAGGACGGTTATTTCTCATTCCTGCAGTGCACAAGCAAAATGACGCCCCCGAGAAATGTGAGTGTAACATTTCAAAATGGGAAAATATAAAATGCACACACACACACACACTTCAGAATGTTTTTTTTTTTTTGTAGGAGCCAGACATAATGTTAGCAGGATGTTCACTCCTTCATAGGGTGCATCTTATCAGCAGGGGGGGAGGAAGTGCCCTTAGGCCCCCCCTCCCAACCAACACACACACACACCCCATGGCAACTGATCCTGCCTTGACCTTATTAAGCCGCTACTGTAGCGCAGCCGAGCGTGCAGCAGCACAACTGGCCGAGAGGCTGACACGTTCCCAGGAGAGGAGCAACGCACGCCTGCTGGACATTAAACACCCCCATTGACTTAAAACGCTCATTTTTACGCAGCTCACCTGAATGGCTCCTATGTTCTCCATCAGCTGGTCCGTGTTGGAGGCCCCTAAAAGGACGGAGCTCACCCCCTCGTTACGTAGACACCACGCTGTGGGAGAGCAGTGCACAGTCTTTCACAGCGTTAAGATGCATACACACACACAAACACACGCACACGCACACGCACACGCACACGCACACGCACACGCACACGCACACGCACACGCACACGCACACGCACACTCACACTCACACTCACACACACACACACACACACACACACACACACACACACACACACACACACACACACACACACACACACACACACACACACACACACACACACACACACACCCTCTTGTTTTTAATACCTTCTTGAGACCTCCGAAAAATGCCTACCTCTTTAGGACCACCCTTTCTAGATGCATAAAGATGTGTATTTACAACATTAATAATATATAGACACTATGCCAATATAAAAACACCTTGTTGTGAAAAATGAGTTGGAATTTCACAAGACAAAGGTCACAATTTCACAAGAAAAACTTAGAATTTTGGCAGTATTATAATAAAAGTTGTAATTTTGAAGACAACAGTTGTAATTGTACTCAGTAACAGTCACAATTTCACAAGAAAAACTTTGAATTTTGGCAGTAGCTGAGATAAGCGCCAGCGCCCCCCGCGACCCCAAAAGGGAATAAGCGGTAGAAAAATGGATGGATGGATATAATAAAAGTCGTAATTTTGAAGAAAACAGTTGGAATTGTACTCAGTAACAGTCACAATTTTACAAGAAAAGATGACAATTTTGGCAATTTTATGAAAAAGGTCGTAAATTTACCCAACAAAAGTCACAATTTTATAATAAAACTATACAATTTTGGCAATATTATACTAATAATCTATATTTTACCTGGCAAAATAATGACACAAGCCATAAATGGCACTATTTTACAAGAGCAACACATTTATTTTTTTTCGCAATGCTGTGATAAGTCAGAATTTTATTTAACAAATGTCACCATTTTGCATTAAAAAGTAATAATTTAACATAAAAAAGTAACATTTTAAGGGAAAATATTGCAATATTACAGAAACAGAAATAATGTGAGGCATTTTATAAGAAAAAGGTCGACACATCGTAAGAAAAAGACTGCTTTTAGTTATTTATTTTTTTTGTTGCATTTTTTTGTTTGTAATTGCATTTTAATCTTCATTATTTACTTCAAATTATTACAGTATGTCTCTATATACCGTATTTTTCGGAGTATAAGTCGCACCTGCCGAAAATGCACAATAAAGAAGGAAAAAAAAACCACACATAAGTCGCACTGGAGTATAACTCGCATTTTTTGGGGAAATTTGACAAAACCCAATAGCAAGAATGGACATTTGAAAGGCAATTTAAAATAAATGAATAGTGAACAACAGGCTGAATAAGTGTTTTATATGACGCATAAATAACCAAAAATGTTAACGTAACACATTATGGTAAGATTCATTGAAATAACTATAACATATAGAACATGCTATACGTTTAACAAAAAATCTGTCACTCCTAATCGATGAAATCTTATATGTCTAGTCTCTTACGTGAATGAGCTAAATAATATTATTTGATATTTTACGGTAATGTGTTAATAATTTTACACATAAGTCGCACCCCCGGCCAAACTATGAAAAAAACTGGGACTTATACTCCGAAAAATACGGTATATATTTTTTTAAATACATCTTGGCAAAAGGGTCGCATTTCAATTTCTTACACACACTTGTCATTTTATATGTTGACCAGAGGGGGAGCACTTTTAAATCCGACACACAGTCAATTTGTAAAAACTTTCCTTTTTGGGACCTCCTTAATTTTGATAGATTTCACCACCAGGGGTGCAAATGAGATCTTTTTTGTAATGTGCTCAAGGCCGATGACAATCGAGTCACGGATCACAGATGGCCCCTTTGCCGCACTTTGGACAACCCAGTTGTAGAAGCTAACTGTTAATGGTCACCATAGTCTTAGTAGCGTAGTGTATTCATTCTATGGTCGGCACCGGAAGTTGTAAAATCAGCTGTTTTTTTCAAAATGAATAGATAAGTCCTTCTTTAGCTGCCGTCTTGTTTTATTTTATATTGTTGCTGCCTTTGCACTTGTCAATGTTTAATTTTGTATGCACATTAAATCAACCAAAAAATCCTGACTTTGGAGCAATGTTCACAAACTCTAGTATTTGGCTGTCTATTAGATGCAATGGTTTAACGTATTGGGACCATGATTTATGTCCTAACTTGTCTAAAAATTGACACCACAAAATAAAAACAGGGTAAGATGTAAATATTATGTAAGATATTAAGTGTTTTTTGTATGTTAATACTAGAGAGGGCTAAAATGATCGCTGATAATTCATGTATCTTGAAGCAATTGAGTTCAAATGGCAGAGGCGATGTTTGAGCATATTTTTACTGACAACACAGGAGTTGACAACATTCCGATATTGTACTGAGCAGCCAGGGAAGAGAGTAGCATACCGCTTCTCTATCTTGATGTTTGATTAATGGTTCTATGGTTGTCATCACATTTTTTGGAGGCTTTAGGAGAAAAACAATGACAGTTCAAACTTGACCTTTTTGTACAAATTTAGAAAGTTCAAAGTTATTCAACATTTATTTTTGACTTTAATACTTTGAGTGCTGAGGCTATTTCTTTAGGAATTGTGTGGGAACGCTCCAAAGCTGAAGTTGAAATGTAATACTGACCAAATGTAGTGTGAATGTAAGAATAGTTTGAATATCTAAATGGTTTGAATGTTGAAGAGTTTGAATTTCCAGGAAAACCGGAGTTTGTTTTGGAACTTGGGAAAGTGTTACTTTGAATGTCTAGGATGAGTTGATGTTGAAATGGTTTGAAGGGGTTGAAAAATGTGGGAATTGTGCAACTTGGAAAAATGTTTCATTCATTTCAATGGGAACCTCCTGGAAATTTTGGGAAAAGCGGGATTTCTTGAAAAATGATTAGGAGCATAAATATCGTGAATAAGCTGAATTGGTCTGTGTTGGAATCCTTTAAATCGGTCAAGAAATGTTGAATTAGTAACAGTTCTTAATTGAGAAAATCCTGGAATTTCGGGAAAACCAAGAATGTTTCAAGTTCCTGACTATGAAATGTTTTTTGACTGTGGAACAGTTAAAGTGGGATGAAACACGGAAAAGGAATAATCAAACGAAAAAAATTTAAATTACACTTGAAAAAAACTACAAAAAAAAAAAAAAAAAGGAATTCCTGGAAATTTGTTGAACGTGGAAAAAATGGTAGTTTGAATGTCCAGAATGAGTTGAATCTGTTGAAGGTGGAATGGTTTGAATGGGTTGAAAAATGTGGGAATTGTTGAACTTTGAAGAATGTCCCATTGATTTCAATGGGAATTTCAGAAAAAAATAGGGAATTTCAGGGAAAAAATTATTTTTTTGAAAAGGATGAAAAAAACTTGAATGGTCTGAATGAGTTGAAATGGTTGGTGTTGGAATTTTTAAAATCGGTGGAGAAATATTGAAGTAGTAACATGTTGAGTTGAGAACTGGTATTACGGAATTCCTGGATTTTGGGAAAACCGGAAATTTTTCCAGTTCAAACAATTGCGTTTTCTGTCCTGCTTAAGAGGAATGTTTTGACGGCTGAACGGTTGAAATGCGTTGAAAAATGTGGAAGGAGTAGTCACCAGAAAAAGGGTGGATATAGGGCTCAGAATGTCCAATTGATTTCAATGAGAATTTCAGGAAAAAATAGGGAATTTTGAGAAAAAAAAGGGATTTCTTTTTGAAAAGGGTGAAAAAAACTTGAATGGTCTGAATGAGTTGAAATGGTTGGTGTTGGAATTTTTCAAATCGGTGGACGAATATTGAAGTAGTAACATGTTGAGTTGAGAAATGGTTATACGGAATTCCTGTAATTTGGGGAAAACCGGAAATGTTTCCAGTTCAAACAATTGCGTTTTCTGTCCTGCTTAAGAGGTATTTTTTGACGGAACGGTTGAAATGCGTTGAAAAATGTGGAAGTAGTCGCCAGAAAAAAAGGGTGGACATAGGGCTCAGAATGTCCCATTAAATTCAAAGTGAATTTCAGAAAAAAATTGGGAATTTTGGGAAAAAAGGGATTTCTTTTTGAAAAGGGTGAAAAAAACTTGAATGGTCTGAATGAGTTGAAATGGTTGGTGTTGGAATTTTTCAAACCGGTGGAGAAATATTGAAGTAGTAACATGTTGAGTTGAGAAATGGTATTAGGGAACTCCTGGAATTTTGGGAAAACCGGGTATTTTTCCAATTCAAACAACTGCGTTTTCTGTCCTGCTTAAGAGGAATTTTTGGACGGTGGAACGGTTGAAATGCGTTGAAAAATGTGGAAGGAGTAGTCGCCAGAAAAAAAGGGTGGCCATAGGGCTCAGAATGTCCCATTGATTTCAATGGGAACTTCAGAATAAATAGGGAATTTCGGGTAAAAAAGGAATTTTTGGGGGGGAAAATGGTAAAAAAAAACTTGAATGGTCTGAATGAGTTGAAATGGTTGGTGTTGGAATTTTTCAAAACGGTGGAGAAATACTGAAGAAGTAACATATTGAGTTGCGAAATGGTATTACGGAATTCCTGGAATTTTGTGAATAACCGGGAATTTTTCCAGTTCAAACAACTGCGTTTTTTGTCCTGCTTAAGAGGAATGTTTTGACGGTGGAAGAGTTGAAACGCGTTGAAAAATGTGGAAGGAGTAGTCGCCAGAAAAAGGGTGGACATAGGGCTCAGAATGCCTCATTGATTTCAATGGGAATTTCAGAAAAAAATATGGAATTTCGGGAAAAAAATGATTTTTTTTTTTAATGGGTAAAAAAAACTTGAATGGTCTGAATGAGTTGAAATGGTTGGTGTTGGAATTTTTCAAATTGGTGGAGAAATATTGAAGTAGTAACATGTTGAGTTGAGAAATGGTATGAGGGAATTCTTGGAATTTTGGGTAAACCGGGAATTTTTCCAATTCAAAAAACAACTTTGTTTTTTGTCCTGCTTAAGAGGAATGTTTTGACAGTGGAACGGTTAAAATGCCTTGAAAAATGCGGAAGGAGTAGTCGCCAGAAAAAAGGGTGGACATAGGGCTCAGAATGTCCCATTGATTCCAATGGGAATTTCAGAAAAAAATAGGCAATTTTGGGAAAAAAAGGGAATTATTTTGTAAATGGTAAAAACTTGAATTGTCTGATCGAGTTGAAATGGTTGGTGTTGGAATTTTTCAAATCGGTGGAGAAATATTGAAGTGGTAACATGTTGAGTAGAGAAAAGGTTTTATGGAATTCCTGGAATTTCGGGAAAAAACGGGGATTTTTACAGTTAAAATAAACAATATTGTTTTTTTGTCCTGCTTAAGAGGAATGTTTTGACAGTGGAACGGTTGAAATGTGTTGAAAAATGTGGAAGGAGTAGTCGCTAGAAAAAAGGGTGGACATAGGGCTCAGAATGTCCCATTGATTTCAATGGGAATTTCAGAAAAAAATAGGGAACTTCGGGAAAAAAGGGATATTTTTTTGAAAAGGGTAAAAAAAAATAACTTGAATGAGATGAAATGGTTGGTGTTGGAATTTTTCAAATCAATGGAGAAATATTGAAGTAGTATCATGTTTAGTTGAGAAATGGTATTAAGGAAATTCCTGGAATTTCGGGAAAACCGGGAATTTGTATAGTTCGAAAAACAACTTTTTTTTTGTCCTGCTTAAGAGGAATGTTTTGACGATGGAACGGTTGAAATGTGTTGAAAAATTTGGAAGAAGTAGTCGCTAGAAAAAGGGGTGGACATTGGGCTCAGAATGTCCCATTGATTTCAATGGGAATTTCAGAAAAAAATAGGGAAATTTTGGAAAAAAAAGGGAATTTTTTTGTAAATGGTAAAAACTTGAATGGTCTGAATGAGTTGAAATGGTTGGTGTTGGAATTTTTCTAATCGGTGGAGAAATATTGAAGTAGTAACATGTTGAGTTGAGAAATGGTATTACGGAATTCCTGGAATTTCGGGAAAACCAGGAATTTTTCCAGTTCAAACAACTGCGTTTTCTATCCTGCTTAAGAGGAATGTTTTGACGGTGGAACAGTTGAAATGCGTTGAAAAATGTGGAAGGAGTAGTCGCCAGAAAAAAGGGTGGACATAGGGCTCAAAATGTCCCATTGACTTCAATGGGAATTTCGGAAAAAAAATAGAGAATTTTGGGAAAAAAGGGATTTTTTTTTAAAAGGGTAAAAAAAACTTGAGTGGTCTGAATGAGTTGAAATGGTTGGTATTGGAATTTTTCAAATCGGTAGACGAATATTGACGTAAATGGTATGAGGGAATTATTGGAATTTTGGGAAAACCGGGAATTTTTTTTTTGTCCTGCTTAAGAGGAATGTTTTGATGGTGGAACGGTTGAAATGCGTTGAAAAATATGGAAGGAGTAGTCAGCAGAAAAAAGGGTGGACATAGGGCTCAGAATGTTCCATTGATTTCAATGGGAATTTCAGAAAAAAATAGGGAATTTCGGGGGAATAAAGGAATTTTTTTAGAAAATGGTAAAACGCTTGAATTGTCTGAATGAGTTGAAATGGTTGGTGTTGGGATTTTTCAAATCGGTGGAGAAATATTGAAGCTGTAACATATTGAGTTGAAAAATGGTATATCGGAATTCCTGGAATTTCGGGAAAACTGGGGATCTTTACAGTTCAAAAAAACAAAATTGTTTTGTTTTCTTTTTATGGTAGAACGATTGAATTGCGTTGAAAAATGTGGAAGGAGTAGTCGCCAGAAAAAAGGGTGGAAATAGGGCTTTGGAAAAGCAGGAATTCTGGAAAATCCTGGAATTTTTTTGAACTTGGAAAAATTATAGTTTGAATGTCCAGGATGGTGGAATGTGTTGAAGGTGGAGTAGTTTAAATTGGTTGAAAAATGGCTAATTCATTTTGAATGGGAATAAGTCCCGGAAAATCTGGAATTTTGGAAACTCTGGGAATTTTTGGAATTTGTCAAGGGAAAGCCCACAATTCCTGAATAGGTTGCAAAATTTAAAGTTCGAATGGTTTGAATCCGGTGAAAAATGTGGAAAGTTCAGCACGCCAAAATCTGGAGAAGAAGAAGAAGATGTTGAATAAATAGATGAAATTTGGTGTAGAAAACAATGTGTGAATGCTTTGGATCATTCACACAATAAAAGTCATATACACTGCGATGCTAGTTTCTTCATCACACACACGTGTTGTATTGAAGAGATGTGGCCGGGGAGCACCCCAGGGTGCCGCTGCAGCTGTGCAGGAAGTCGATGTATTATAGTTTATATTCAAAAGCCGAGTGTCACAATGATGGAGACGATTACCTGGCGGACATAAATTGCAGAGCGCTTGGGCCCCCTAAGGAGCGCCCGGAGGATTTATGGTAATTGGGAGGGACGAGGGCGTGTGTTAATGGGCCGTGAAAGCTAATCTATAACGCTGCCTTTACTGCCAAGATGAAAAATCGGCGGCCAGATGAGAGAAGCGAAGTCCTGCCTCGACTCGCAGTGTCCCCGGCTCTCGCGGGAGAGGGCCTGTTTCGGCGGTTGTTGCACAGTCTCGCTTTTTTTCTAGATCAATATGGCGTCGATTTATGTGCGGCACAGCATTTGGCTGCTGACTCAAGGAACGGTTAAACGTATGTGAACACCAATAGTGCAGCTTTGCATTTATATGTGAAGACATGTTCACGTTTACAAAACCCAAAACCAGTGAAGTTGGCACATTGTGTAAACCGGAAATAAAAACGGAATACAGCAGGTTTCAAAAAAGCTGGCACAAGTGACAAAAAAGACTGAGAAAGTTGAGGGATGTTCATCAAACACTTATTTGGAACATCCTACAGCTGAACAGGCTGGGTGCCATGATTGGGTTTAAAATCAGCTTCCATGAAATGCTCAGTCATTCACAAACAAGGATGGGGCGAGGGTCACCACTTTGTCAACAAATGCGTGAGCAAATTGTTCAACAGTTCAGGAACAACATTTATCAACGAGCTATTGCAAGGAATTTAGGGATTTCACCATCTACGGTCCGTAATATCATCAAAAGGTTCAGAGAATCAGGAGAAATCACCGCACGTAATATTGAATGCCCGTAACCTTGGATCCCTCGGGCGGTACTGCATCAAAAAGCGACATCAGTGTGTAAAGGATATCACCACATAGGCTCAGGAACACTTCAGAAAACCACTGTCAGTAACTACAGTTTGTCGTTACATCTGTAAGTGCAAGTTGTAACTCTACTATGCAAAGCGAAATACATTTATCAACAACACCCAGAAACGCCGTGGGCCTCGCTCATCTAAGATGGACTGATGCAAAGTGAAAACGTGTTCTGTGGTCTGACGAGTCCGCATTTCGAATTTTTGGGGGAAACTGTGGACGTCGTGTCCTGCGGAACAAAGAGGAAAAGAACCATCCGGATTGTTCTAGGCACAAAGTTCAAAAGCCAGCATCTGTGATGGTATGTGGGTGTATTAGTGCCCAAGGCCTGGGTAACTTGCACATCTGCGAAGGCACCATTAATGCTGAAATGTACATACAGGTTTTGGAGCAACATATGTTGCCATCCAAGCGACGTTATCATGCTTATTTCACCAAGACAGTGTCAAGCCACGTGTTACAACAGCGTGGCTTTATAGTAAAAGAGTGCAGGTCCCAGACTGGCCTGCATTGAAAATGTGTGGCACATTATAAAGCCTAAAACACCACAACGGAGACCCCGGACTGTGGAACAACTTAAGCTGTACATCAAGCAAGACTGAGAAATAATTCCAACTGAAAAGCTTCAAAAATTGTTCTCAGTTCCGAAACGTTTACTGAGTGTTGTTAAAGGAAAGGCCATGTAACATAGTGGTAAAAATGCCCCTGTGCTAAATTTTTTGTAATGTGTTGCTGCCATTAAATTCTAAGTTAATGATTATTTAAAAAATAAAATAAAGTTTCTCAGTTGGAACATTAAATATCTTGTATTTGTAGTCTATTCAATTGAACATAAGTTGAAAAGGATTTGCAAAACATTGTATTCTGTTTTTATGTATGAATTAAACAACATGCCAACTTCACTGGTTTTGGGTTTTGTGGAATGTTCCAGATCATTCGTCCACAGGAAACAACCGCTAATGACGTCCTTACCATGGCTTACTGTGTTCTCTTTGAGTAGATTGACCCCAGCTCAAAAGAAAATACATGAAATCTACGA
This sequence comes from Nerophis ophidion, assembly GCF_033978795.1. Taxonomy (NCBI): domain Eukaryota; kingdom Metazoa; phylum Chordata; class Actinopteri; order Syngnathiformes; family Syngnathidae; genus Nerophis; species Nerophis ophidion. The sequence continues at coordinate 63,855,234 of NC_084612.1, forward strand.
TAGACAAAACATGTCTACAGTTCTTACAATTTAAGTAAAAGCTGCTTTGGACTGGGATCAGATCTGAATTATTGATCAAAGAAGGATTAAAGAGGCATCTCTTCAAATTCTCACCAAGCACACAGAGGACAACATGGACACACAATGTCGTCCCGGGCCCCGTCCGAGCCAGAGGGACGGACAGACAGACAGAAAGAGAGAGAGCGGCAGGATGCATCTGCGTACCGATGGCGAGTTGGGGCAGAGTGCAGCCCAGCCGCTCCGCGATCGCCTGCAGCTCTTTCAACTTCGCCTGCTGACGCCGACCCTCCTCGCTCAAGATCTTGTCCTTCAACCACTGGTAACCCTGTCGAAAAACACAGCACACCTGCTCAAAAACATTGCCCTGCTCACACTGCGGCCGCCACGCCTCCTGTGACACCAGGGCCTGTTTTTAAACATGTGACTGTCTCCTTCTCCCTTGACTTGCTCAAAGAGGATTTCACTTGAAAAAATAGGAACTTAATTACCTAATAAAGATACTTGTTCGTCACAAAAAACATTCATGAAGTTTAGTTCTTTTATGAATTTATTATGGGTCTAATGAAAATGTGAGAAAATCTGCTGGGTCAAAAGTATACATATAGCAACATACATTATCAATTTTGGTGATGTGGAAAAGTTACAATCAAATCAAATTAGCTTTATGGCATGGACTCTTAATTTCAAGTGAGTGATTATGATTGACGACACCAGTTGACTTGTCTGAGCCCATTTAAATATGGCTCATGTGATGCAATAATTAGACCCCGTAACGAGCACGACAATGGGAAAGTCATAGGAACTCCGCACAGATCTGAAAAAAACAAATCTAAACTTGAATAAGTCAGGAAAGTTACTTGGAGCCATTTCAAAGCAGCTTAAGCTCCAAAGAACATCTGTGCAGACAATTGTTCAAAAGTATAAAGTGCATGGCATAGTTTTGTCACTGCCACGATCAGCATGAAAGCACAAACTATCACCTGCTGCTGAGAGAAAATTTGTCAGGATGATCAATAGTCAAACGAGAACCACCAAAAAGCAGGTCTGCAATGAATTGGAAGCTGCTGGAATACAGGTGTCAGTTTTGCATCACCATGGACTAAGAGGCTACCATGCAGGAAGGAAGCCTTTGCCCCAGAAGTGACACCTTAAGGCTCATCTAAAGTTTGCTTCTGATAACACGGACAAAGATAAGACCTTCTTGAGGAAAGTTCTCAGGTCAGATGAAACTAAAATTGTTTGGCCACAATACCCAGCAATATGTTGGGAGGAGAAAAGGTGAGGCCTTTAATCCCAGGAATATCATGCCTACCGTCAAGCATGGTGGTGGTAGTATTATGCTCTTGGCCTGTTTTGCTGCCAATGGAACTGGTGCTTTACAGAGAGTAAATGGGACAATGAAAAAGGAGGATTACCTCCAAATTCTTCAGGACAACTTAAAGTCATCAACCCGGAGGTTGGGTCTTGGATGCAGTCGGGTGTTCCAACAGGACAATGACCCCAAACACACGTCAAAAGTGGTAAAGGAATGGGTAATCAGGCTAGAATTAAGGTTTTAGAATTGCCTTCTCAAAGTCCTGACTTAAAGCCCATTGAGAACATGTGGACAATGCTGAAGAAACAAGTCCATGTCAGAAAACCAACAAATGTAGCTGAACTGCACCAATTTTGTCAAGAGAAGAGGTCAAAAATTCAACCAGAAGTTGCCAGAAGCTTGTGGATGGCTACTAAAAGCGCCTTATTGCAGTGAAACTTGCCAAGGGACATGTAACCAAATATTAACATTGCTGTATGTATACTTTAGACCCAGCAGATTCTGTCACATTTTCATTAGACCCATAATAAATTCATAAAAGAACTAAACTTCATGATTATTTTTTTGTGACGAACAAGTATGTGCTCCAATCATTCTATCACAAAAAATAAGAGTTGTAGAAATTATTGGAAACTCAAGAAAGCCATGACATTGTACTTTACAAATGTACGTCGACTTTTGACCACAACTGTGTCTATATCTATATATATATCTATATATATATATATATATATATATATATATATATATATATATATATATATATATATATATATATATATATATATGTATATACACACACACACATATATTTATACACACACATACATGTATACATAAATATATATATACATATATACACACACATATATATATAATATATACACACACACACATATATTTATACACACACATACCCACATATATATATATATATATATATAGATAGATAAATATATATACATATATATATATATATATATATATACACACACACATATATTTATACACACACATACATGTATACATAAATATATATATATACATATATACACACACATATATATATAATATATACACACACACACATATATATATACACACATACCCACATATATATATATATATATATATACATATATATATATATATACATACATATATATATATATATATATACACACACATACCCACATACATACATATATATATATATATATATATATATATATATATACATATATATATATATATATACACACACACACCCACATACATACATATATATATATATATACATATATATACACACACACACACACAGTTTCACCCTGTCTCAAAACCGAAACTTTTAACACTAACATTTGCTTCAAATATTGACCCTCGCTTCAACCCTAATTTGTAAAACTATTCAGTTCTTATAAACATCTGTCTACAACTCTTAACCAAAGCCATATTCAAACCCTAACTTGGAACCCCAATCCTAGCATAAAATCCTGTAGTAGTGCGCTTTAAATAATTTCGACCATATCATGACTCTCCTATAATTTAAGGTAGCTGGTGTTTTTTTTCCAAGTGTCTAGGTGCATGTTTCTTTAAGATGGCAGACATGCCGTGGATCTCCAGCAGGGTAAGTCATTCAACATTTGTCCCTCTATTTGCTGGAAGTCACAAAAAAGAAGCTGTACATTTATTTAAGTGTCTGGATTACATGTGCAAATTCATAGTGTTGATGCCCTCAGCAACAATCTACAACATAAATAGTCATGAAAATAAAGAAAATGCATTGGATGAGGAGAAGGTGTTTCCAAACTTTTGGCCTGTACTGTATGTTTATTTAATATTTACAATGCAACAAAAAAATAATGATGATAATTGTGAACGATAGGCAACATTCCAAAAAGATTAAGTTCCACTTTAGCCCTAACCCGGTACCGTAATCCATTTAGCTATAAGAGAAACCTAAGAACTAGCATCAAATTCTAACCAGAAATTCTCAGCACAATCAATCAATCGCAACTGGACTGTTCAGTTTGTCTTAGAAGACACTTTGCCACACAATTTCCATTCTAATGACGGCTGTTGGCATTGACAGAGCTCCTTTGCATCTTTACAGATGCTTTTTTTCTCCAACCATCCCTCCCGGGGAATGAACCCCTCCTTCAAATAGAATATAAATTATTTGGGACCAGGCACCAGCTCTCGGACGAGATCTGACCAATCTTAGTCTATGAGCATGAACTGATGAAGACTGCTCGGATGAGTAGTGAAACGTCTTTAAAGGGGAACATTATCACCAGACCTATGTAAGCGTCAATATATACCTTGATGTTGCGGAAAAAAGACCATATTTTAACCGATTTCCGAACTCTAAAAGGATGAATTTGGCGATGTAAACGCCTTTCAATTGTTCGCCTGTCGGAGCGATGACCTTTTACCCCTGACGTCACATCGTGAAGCGACCCGCCATTTTCTCAAACACATTACACACACCAAGTCAAATCAGCTCTGTTATTTTCCGTTTTTTCGACTGTTTTCCGGTACCTTGGAGCGCCTCGTGGGTGTGTTGTCGGAGGGTGTAACAAAACGTACAGAGACGGATTCAAGTTGCAACAGTGGTCAAAAGATGCGAAAGTCCCTCGTTTGTTCTGCACACCGTACCGACGACAGCTATGCTACGACAGAGATGGCAAGAATGTGTGGATATCCTGCGACACTCAAAGCAGATGCATTTCCAACGATAAAGTCAAAGAAATCACAAAGGTGAGTTTTGTTGATGTTATTGACTTATGTGGAGTGTGCTAATCAGACATATTTGGTCACGGCATGACTGCGAGCTAATCGATGCTAACATGCGATTTAGGCTAGCTGTAG
>NC_084612.1:64166943-64266943 GCF_033978795.1 Nerophis ophidion
AGAGGCATTCAATTTTTATTTAAATTTTATTTGAGATGCCACTGATATTTTTTAATTATTATTATTATTTGACACTCGATTTTGCATGTCACTATAAAGATATATAAGCCTTGCTTGTTCAAAATTCAATGCAAAACTTGTTTGGGTCCCTATTAAAAGGTTAATTTTGTCACACCTATGGATCATGTTTTGTTTTGTCATGTTATGTTTTTGATTTTGGACATTCAGTCACGTTTTGCACTTCCTGGTTTTGTTTGTTTCCATGCCAACGTATTAGTTCCCACCTTGTCACGTCCCTGCCCTCAGTCACGCACCTGTTCCTGATTATCACAGCCAGTATTTAAGTAATTTTCTTTCTCTTCATCATTCTGGGATCTTCACACTCGCACGCACCCTACCCATGCTGTTCAAACCTTCACGTCCTCATCCACAGTTTCATGCCGAGTAAGTTTATGTATTTATGCCACAGTGCTAGTTTTGTTTCTAGTTTATTATTATTCATAGCCAATTGTTTTTGTGCAAAGTCCTTTAGTTTATGTCCATCATTTCATGCCATCGAGCAGGTGTTTTTTTTTCACGTTTGTACTGTTTAGCCAAGTTTCTTCCTCTATTGTGAGCGCTTTTTGTTGTTTATTTGTTTATTAAATAAACAACCATGTACTTACATTCCTGCCTGACTCGTCCCACATCATCCTTGCATCGAGGAAGTGCAAACATCCACAGCCCAAGCCTGACAAATTTGTTCAACCTCGGCCCGCAGCTTTGTTCCGTTTTAAATTTTTGCCGACTCTGTATTTGAGTTTGACACCCCTGCTGTAAACTATAATACATCACATAATTATAGCTGTACTGTAGCTACTGTATTTATAAATAATCAGCGTTTCCCACCTGGGCCTTCAGTGATGTCCGACTTCAAAGTTTAAATCTCAAAATACCAAAACTGAGGTCACCACATGACCGTTGCATGAGAAATACTATACAGGAACACATTTAGGCACTACTGAGCATTGAAACACATCAACAGTGAACAAGACAGTTATTTTCTGGCGCATTTAAAAATCAATGAACCCGCATCAGCAATCTTAAAGGCTTACTGAAACCCACTACTACCCACCACGCAGTCTGATAGTTTATATATCAATGATGAAATATTAACATTGCAACACATGCCAATGCGGCCTTTTTAGTTTACTACATTACAATTTTAAATTTTCCGTCGAAACGTTGTGTAATGATGACGTGTACGCAAGACGTCACGGGTTTTTAGTAAGTATGAGCTCTGCACACACACACAGTTAATAGTTGTCTGCTTTAACGGCATAATTACACAGTATTTTGGAGATCTGTGTTTCTGAATCTTTTGCAATTTGTTCAATTAATATTGGAGAAGTCACAGTAGAAATATGGAGTTGGGAAGCTTTAGCCTTTAGCCACACAAACACATGGTGATTCCTTGTTTAAAATTCCTGTAGGTGAAACTTTACTATGGTATTAGAGCGCGGTCAAGAGAACATGAATCCCTACCAAATGTCAACCAGCAGGTTTCGGTGAGAAAATTGTGGTTAAAAAGTCAGTTCTTACCGGAGAAAAAATGAGCTTGTGCCGTCCATAGCTGCCGTCAAGACACCCGTGGAGACACCTTTCCGACTATCAGGTACTATTAAACTCACTAAAACACTAGCAACACAATAGAAAGATAAGGGATTTCCCAGAATCAACCTAGTAAATGTATCTAAAAACATTGTAATCTGTCCCAATGCAATCAGGTTTTTTTTGTTTTTTTTCTAGTCCGTTGCTATCAATATCCTCAAACACGAATCTTTCATCCTCGCTCAAATTAATGATGAAATTGTCGTTTTCTCTGTCCGAATAGCACTTTTTGATGGAGGCTCCCATTAAAAACAATGTGAGGATGTGAGGAGCCATCACACGGGTGACGTCATCGTCTGCGACTTCCGGTAGAGGCAGGACATTTCTCTTAGCACCTAAAGTTGCAAACTTTATCGTGGATGTTCTCTACTAAATCCTTTCAGCAAAAATATGGCAATATCGCGAAATGTTTAAGGATGACACTTAGAATGGATCTGCTATCCCCTTTTAAATAAGAAAATCTCATTTCAGTAGGCCTTTAAGTGGTATAATCAAAATTAATAAAAATTGTGTTACAGGGTTGATTTTTGGTTACATTTTTGGTAGGAGCATTGGTGTTCATCACCGTTTTTTTTGCCAGTGTGGCAAAGTCTAGTATCAGTTTCGTTGTGGCAATCCTCTAAACAGATCTTTGCTTATTTCTGTTCTGATATTTGGCGGGTTGGGTCAAAAAGACCATTGTGGCACACGGGCTGTAGTTTTCCCATCCCTGACCTAGGTGGACAAAAGCTGATGAGAAGGGTGACCATTTCAGAGAGAGCCCCAACCTTTACACAGCTTGGTTCCCTTTCTCCAGAACTGGTTTCACAATTGTTTTTTAAAATACATTGAAAACTTCAATTTTAGCTACCTCTCATAACAGTCGTCAGCCTTTGAACAAAAGGATCTGTGTGGCTGCGTGGACTTTGCTGGAGATAGGTGTTCATGACAGGACAGGTAACAGGTGCTGTCTTCTCAATGGTCCGTCCTGTAAAACAGTAAGGACATTTACCCGGAATGTATGCACATATGTTGGCTGTTAAAGGTCTGCTGTGAGGCCCTGTCCGTTTTGGGTCTTCCTCACTCCTCACGCTTATTTTTCTTTAACTCCGTTATGCCAACGCAACAGCGAAGAAAGGCCTCGCTCCGTTAATACTTGTCTAAGTTTACATGTTCATTCACACTTGATTAGAGACGGCCGTCCCGTCATGCTGAACAGTTTCAGTATGTCAAGTGGGGCTCTCTGCAGCAAAACGCCTTTAATGCGTGAATCGCTAAAGTACATACCCTATGTAACGCACACATCAAGAGAATAGCATGCAGTTTGTGTTATTTTGTGTGACAATATTGTTTCAAGGAGAGGTTTTCTGCAATCAGCAGTGTTTGTCAGGGGAGGCAGAGGAAGGAAGGACATATTCAGTACAAACCTATACACATATGTATATACTAGGGGTGTAACGGTACACAAAAATGTTGGTTCGGTACGTACATCGGTTTAGAGGTCACAGTTCGGTTCATTTTCGGTACAGTAAGAAAACAACAAAATATACATTTTTTGGTTATTTATTTACCAAATTTGTAAACAATGGCTTTATCCTTTTAACATTGGGAACATTATAATAATTCTGCCCACGTTAATAAACATTAAACTGCCTCAAATTGTTGCTCAGATTAAATAAAATGACAAAACTTTTCTTCTACATATGAAAAGTGCAACATTAAACAGTTTCAAGTCAACTTATCATGCTTAATTTATCACAGCATTTGGGAAGCCTGTAGTTGATTTTATTATGTAAATGTTAGATTTTTATCAACATGTGATAGCAAGGAACCTGCCATTCAAAGCTTTTCTGTCCATAAAACACACACACACACACACACACACACACACACCGTAAAATGAGCTAACGTTACGCTAAAAGCTAATCAGCCTTCACCTCAAGTCAGAACTGCGAGTGAGCTGAGCTGCAGTTTAAGTTTCTAGAAGGTCAACGGGCTCCTAGTGATGTTTCTAGTAGTTGACTGGGAGGTGTTTATTATCATTTGAGGAGAGTACACTGCCTTATGCTCACCTGCTAAACACCTATCTGCTCGACGCTGAAGTATTGACTACATGCCCTCTGAATACGCACTGTTGATTGGCTGTTACCGCTATATATGTAACCAATCAGATGGTTGTGTGGGTGGGACAATGCTGGGTGCTAAGACAGAGGCAGAAGAAGCAAAGCAGCTTGTTAAGACTTTAGCTTAGAAACGCGTTCGGTACACCCTCGTACCGAACCGAAAACCCCTGTACCGAAACGCTTCAATACACCTGTAGTATATACACATATATTCATACAAACATACATATACACAAAGATACATTCATGGTCGGCGATCACTCAAAACGAGTATGATTTTCCTCCTGTTGGAGGGATTGCCTTCAGGAGAACGACTGTGCATGAAATCTCTTAAAGTGGGGAGACTGGTGCACAGAAAGCCATCTCACGGTCCTTGGCAAAGAGAAAGCCAGGGTCCAAGGGCATGGAGACTATGACAATTGGGGGCCCATCTTTGCTGCAGCCTTCTTCCCCCTTTGTGACCGTTGTGGAGCTTCTATGCAACCATCATCCGCCCACTCTGCCGTTGTGGTCTTTTTCGACGAGGGAGACGCGCAGACTCCAACGTCATGTATCCAGCGGCAAGGGAAAAACCCAGGACGACCGGCACCTCCTCACAGCTGCAGGAGGCTGTCGGAGCTCCGGTCTGTCGGTGGACCGCCTATGGTGCGCCTACCAGCACTTGCTTTCCTTTCAGGGTGTGCTTCCCTAGCCTTTTGTCTTCCCAGACTAACCCACAAGGCAGCGGGGCAGTGGTTGGGTGATGCCAGGGCGTGTCCAGAAAGTGGGCCTGAGCATCACGCCTCTGGGGACCACTGCAGCTCCGAGATCCCTTGCCACGCTAGCCGTTTTAATACTAATCAAATATCATCCCAGGGGCCATAGATCATTCATTCGCAGGCCGGATCTGGCCTCGACTTTGACATAGCTGTTCTAGAGGAAACTAGTGGAAAAGGGCCTTTGGACAAAATAAGATTCCTCTATGTCAGGGGTCACCAACGCGGTGCCCGCGGGCACCAGGTAGCCCGTAAGGACCAGATGAGTCGCCCGCTGGTCTGTTCTAAAAATAGCTCGAATAGCAGCACTTACCAGTGAGCTACCTCTATTTTTTAAGTTTTATTTATTTACTAGCAAGCTGGCTTCGCTTTGCTCGACATTTTTAATTCTAAGAGAGACAAAACTCAAATAGAATTTGAAAATCCAAGAAAATATTTTAAAGACTTGGTCTTCATTTGTTTAAATAAATTCATTTATTTTTTTACTTTGCTTCTTCTAACTTTCAGAAAGACAATTTTAGAGAAAAAAATACAACCTTAAAAAAGATTTTAGGATTTTTAAACACATATAACTTTTTACCTTTTAAATTCCTTCCTCTTCTTTCCTGACAATTTAAATCAATGTTCAAGTAAATTTATATTTTTTATTGTAAAGAATAATTAATAGATTTTAATTTAATTCTTCATTTTAGCTTCTGTTTTTTCGACGAATATTTGTGAAATATTTCTTCAAACTAATTATGATTAAAATTCAAAAAAATTAATCTGGCAAATCTAGAAAATCTTTAGAATCAAATTTAAATCTTATTTCAAAGTCTTTTGAATTTCTTTTAAATTTTTTGTTCTGGAAAATTGAGAAGAAATAATGATTTGTCTTCGTTAGAAATATAGCTTGGTCCAATTTGTTACATCCATCCATCCATTTCCTACCGCTTATTCCCTTCCGGGGTTGCGGGGGGTGCTGGCGCCTATCTCAGCTACACTTGTCCAGGGTGTACCCCGCCTTCCGCCCGATTGTAGCTGAGAATTTGTTACATATTCTAACAAAATGCAGATTGGATTTTAACCTATTTAAAACATGTCATCAAAATTCTAAAATGAATCTTAATCAGGAAAACTTACTAATGATGCTACATAAATTATTTTTTTAATTTTTTCAAAAAGATTCAAATTAGCTAGTTTTTCTCTTCCTTTTTTTCGGTTGAATTTTAAATTTTAAAGAGTCGAAATTGAAGATAAACTATGTTTCAAAATTTTATCTTAAATTTTTTTCCTGTTTTCTCCTCTTTTAAACCGTTCAATTAAGTGTTTTTTTAATCATTTATTCTCTACAAAAAACCTTCCGTAAAAGGGAAAAAAAATTACAGACTGAAATACCCATTTATATATATATATATATATATATATATATATATATATATATATATATATATATATATTAGGGGTGGGCAAATTAATGCGTTAATTATGAGTTAACTCATCAATCTATTAACGCCGACAATTATTTTATCGCTCATTTGCGTATGTTGTTTACATGCTTTTATTTTGTTAACGACTTTTCTTAACAAGATGGCGTCGCCCGGCGTCGAGGGGCTCTTGGTAAAGATGGAACATTTGGCAAAAATACCGGACAATTCTGCAAATTTCATAGCTGGCTTACAGCGTGGTCACGCCGGGATCACTTACGACCGCCAGACAATTCTGGATGTGGATAGATCGGGCCGTTTTGGACTGAATGACGCGTGCTTGCTAGACTGGCTAGTTAGCATGGGAATACTTTGCCGGCTACATCCAGCGGCCTGTGAAGCAGCGGAGTATATGTGTTGTCTGTCTATTTACGAATAATGCAGACGAGGAGTGTTGGCTGAGTTCTTAACGTTTACTTTCAGAGCGTGCATATCACAACATACAAGATGCCGTCATGGCGACACAACCTATACCGGGCTACCGCGCATGCTCGTCACTCCTGTTGCATGCTGGGTAGGGTAGTTCTTTTTTTCTCTGGCTCATAACATCACAATATAGTACCATGTATATGATGCGTTCAGTTTATCAAAGCACCAAGCAAACAATCGGAAAATTCCCATCATATCAATTCCTAGATATGGTCATAATTATTTTAAGTGCACTACGCAGAATAAACACAACATTATTAATATTGCTACTACGGATAATTTGATCAAAAATTCCCTAAAACAGCCCACTACCTATAATATAGGTTTTTTAAACATAAGATCCCTGATAAAAAAAATGTTTCTGCTGTTACCTCAGAAATTGCCTGTTCAGATGTTATGATTGTGGCTCAGAGACTTGTATGTAGATTATATTTATTTTCCATAACAAACAGGATAACTTAAATACCCTGGCAGTGGCAATAAGCTTAAATGTTTGTATTTACAATTTTTGAGTTGATTTTCATAAAATATGCTATTTAACTGCTACTGTTTAACAAGGACTGATTTAAATTGTGTTTGCACAACAAATGTTTTGGCGCTTTTGTTCATGTGGGGGAATATTCCAATAAAGGTGCACTACACACTACTTTTGAATTCATTATTGGGTTTTGCGTATACAATGCAGTTAATCACGATTAATCACAGAAATAGTGCGATTAACTTCGATTAAAAATTTTAATCGTTGCCCAGCCCTAATATATATATATATATATATATATATATATATTGATTAAAGGTAAATTTAGCAAATTGGCTATTTCTGGCAATTTATTTAAGTGTGTATCAAACTGGTAGCCCTTTGCATTAATCAGTACCCAAGAAGTAGCTCTTGGTTTCAAAAAGGTTGGTGACCCCTGCTCTATGTGCATTTTAACCGGGATTGGCACCAAAATGTCACGCTTGGCACATGTATCGCTTCATGGAAATCCAATGTGGATTTTTTTGGGACCACCTACAAGCAGCAGAAAAGCGGTCCAGTGAATGGTTTGCACGGTGGCAACATGCAAAAAAAAAGGCTTTGGCAGAGGTAAAAAAAAACATCTAAAACCTCACACACTTTGTGCAGGAGCCGAAACATTCTTTAAAACGACATGCATTATTCTGAAGGAAATGCATTTATTAGTGTTCACTCCTATTTATTCTTATTGGCAAGTCAGCGGCATTCAGGCGGTGCGACAAATTATGGGAAGCTCGCTGCATTATGGCGGTAAAAGGCGTGCAGGTGTCTCGTCTATATTTACCTGCGTAAGCCTTTATAGATTAGCACCGTTTAGCTCAACTCTTGCTAGCTCAACTCCAAAATTAACTGCAATTGCACCCCGGCTTATGCGACCCCTTTATTAACAACACATTATCCCACTCAATGTTTACTACTCAATTTTCCTTTATTGTTGTTGCAGTTTCCCCCACCTCGCAGAAATCCTATAGCGATCTCAATTATGTCTATTTTTCTATTTTATTTTTTTCCCCCCATTCCAAACTTTTGATTCCCCACTTAAAAAGCAGAGTGATGCGACGCGGTGATTGGACATATTGCGAGCCTAGAAGTGGGGAGTACTGTGGTGTGCAGATAAGGTAGCGGGTGCAGAACGCGCCTCTCTGAAATGGAAGCCCGGCTCACAGTGTCGTCCCTCCCAGTGGGGCCCTTTGAGCGCAGCCTTTTTTAATATCAGTGCCGCTGGAACATCAGTGAGGTGACATTTTCGCCGGCGCCATCAAGATCCAACGGTGGCCGCGCTGCTCTGACAATCAATTATCTATGCATAACACCCCCGCCAGTGTGTGTGCGACATGAATCAGTCCAAGGACAGGCTTCTCCTTGGCCTTGATTCTCAAGAAAAAGACAGACCTTTCATTTGACGCCCTCCCTCCCCCTCCAAGAAAGACGAACAGAGGCCCTGATAAGACTGCAAATGGAGAAAAGTTCTGCACAAAAACTGGGGGATATTTATTGAAATCGTCTTGAAAGGAGCTCACGTTGGCGACATTCCTGCACACAGGGAGGAGAAAGCTGCACGGCGGCCGAACGGAGTGGAATTCTCGCGAGAAATAGTATGACATATCCGGCTAGTGCCATACCAACAAAATGCCAACCATTACCAGATCAACACCATATGGAACATTTAGTCAACAACAGAAGGAGATAAAGTCCGCAGTAACCTACCACATAGCGAACGACATAAACCAGTGGTCCCCAACCACCGGGCCGAGGCCCAATTGGTACCGGGCCGCAGAATAATTTTTTATTCCATCCATCCATCCATTTTCTACCGCTTATTCCCTTTTGGGGTCGCGGGGGGCGCTGGCGCCTATCTCAGCTACAATCGGGCGGAAGGCGGGGTACACCCTGGACAAGTCGCCACCTCATCGCAGGGCCAACACAGATAGACAGACAACATTCACACTCACATTCACACACTAGGGCCAATTTAGTGTTGCCAATCAACCTATCCCCAGGTGCATATCTTTGGAAGTGGGAGGAAGCCGGAGTACCCGGAGGGAACCCACGCATTCATTTTTATTTAAAAAAAAAAAATATATATATGTTTTTCTTATTTAAATCAACATGAAAAACACAATATACACTTACAATTAGTGCACCAACCACAAAAACCTCCCTTTTCATGACAAAAATGTCCCTTTTTTATGACAAAGAAAAAAAAAAAAGAAAAAATTGATTCACCCCTGCCCACTCCCCGCCCCCCCACCTTGGTCCGCGGGACAAATTATTAAGCGTTGACCGCTCCGCGGATACAAAAAGGTTGGGGACCACTGACATAAACCATTTAATTTTATATTATGCAGCTCATTATTATTTGAAAGTTATGGAAATATCTTGTGTGACATCATGCACAAAAGTGCACTTTATTTGTTTTCAACTATTGTAGTTGCGTTCTGTACAAAAAGTGCACTTTAATTTAGTGTTTTGATATGTCATCTTAGTGACATCATGCACAAAACTGCACTAATAGCTTGTTTTAAAATGTCTCTGACAATCTTGCACTTTCTGTTTTGGAAATGACACGAATGTTTGTGCCACTGCTTGATAACTGTTTAATAAATACAGTATTGGGAAATTGTGTTTTACCTCTCTTGCATGAAAGTTTAAAATTAGCATATATTAATGCAGTATGAACAATACTATTTTAATGCTGTGATTATATGCATCAAGTGTTCATTTAAGGAAGGGGTCGGAGAACCTTTTTGGCCGAGAGAGCCATGAAAGCCAAATATTTTAAAATGTATTTCCGTGAGAGCCATATAATATTTTTTAACACTGAATTTAATTAAATGCGTGCATTTTTAAGTAAGACCAACATTTTTAGAGAATAATAAGTCTCTTATTCTTTTTAATAACGTTGTTATCGGAGCAGTACTTCTCGGATGGTAGAGTGGCTGTGCCAGCAACTTGAGGGTTCCAGGTTCAACACCCGCTTCCGCCATCCTAGTCACTGCCGTTGTGTCCTTGGGCAAGACACTTTACCCACCTGCTCCCAGTGCCACCCACACTGGTTTAAATGAAACTAAGATATTGGGTTTCACAATGTAAAGCGCTTTGAGTCACTAGAGAAAAAGCGCTATATAAATAAATTCACTTCACCATATAATTCACTTATTCTAAAGCTAACCAATAATAAATACTTCTTACCATTAATGCGACTTCTTGAACAGGTGCGATAGAAAATGGATGGTTGGATTAAAATGCATGAGAATGTCTTATCTTTTGAACGTTCTTTTAAACACTGTGATTATCAGCGGAATTATTCATTACTTATCACGTTAAGCAATGCCAGCTAAGATTTATCTGAGAGCCAGATGCAGTCATCAAAAGAGCCACATCTGGCTCTAGAGCCATAGGTTCCCTACACTGTAAAAAAATCCTATTTATATGGTTAATTTACTCTAAATTTCTACTGTAATTTTTCAATTTTTTTTAAGTAGGTTATAAAACTGTAGAATTGAAGACATTATCTGTAAATAAACAAACCGCCAGTTATTTTAAGTATTATGCAAGTAATGAAAAACTATGTATATTCCTATTTTTTTTTTTTTTACAGAAAAATACCACATTAATAATACATATCATTTTCTGTTTTCTCAAATTACTTTCAAATTCATGTAAAACTACAGTAATTAACTTTCATTTAATATGTAGCTTGTTATATAAAAGTCTATGTCCATACTAACAATCTTAACAGTTTTATATGTAATTTTAAGGAAAATCTTATTTATTTAATATTTATGTGTATTTTTATATTCAAGTTGAAAAATATTTGTGGGGCTGTTAAATAAAGGTTTGTACTCGTACTAATAATTTGACATTTTTCTCTGTCATATGACATACGAAAGTGACTGCAAGACATACTTGATCACAGCCAACAGCCATACAAGTCACACTAACGGTGGCAGTACAAACAAATTTAACACTGTTACAAATATGCGCCACACTGTGAACCCACATCAAAAAAGAATGACAAACACATTTCGGGAGAACATCTTCACCGTAACACAAAATAAACACAAAAGAACAAATACCCAGAATGCCTAGCGGCGCTACTTTTCCGGGCTGCACCCCCCGCAACCACCAAACCCCGCCCACCTCAACCGAAGCACGGAGGGGGGCGGTGATGTGGGGTGGTGGCGGGGGTGCAGCCCGGAAAAGTAGCGCCGCTTGGCATTCTGGGTATTTCTTCTTTTGTGTTTATTTTGTGTTACGGTGAAGATGTTTTCCCGAAATGTGTTTGTCATTCTTTTTTGATGTGGGTTCACAATGTGGCGCATATTTGTAACAGTGTTAAATTTGTTTGTACTGCCACCGTCAGTGTGATCTGTATGACTGTTGATCAAGTATGTCTTGCAATCATTAACGTATATCAAACGAAGCCCTGAACAACATGCGTTACATGCTTGTCTGGTAAATGGTTTAATGCGACGAAAGTCTGTCGAGGACGGCAGGGACAGTACCGTCACGCACTCCCCAAAAATATTTGTCCGGGCGATAACAGGACAACCCTTTACGAGGGTTACAGGTCGTCTCTCGTGAAGACTGGCAAGTGTGTTGTAAGCCCATTCAAAGAAGGTGAATCCACGATTCACGTAGTTTCTACATACAGTGGCCCCCCGGAAAATTGAGTTTGAGACTCCTGATCTTAATAATTCAGAAAAAAATGTAAAATAATGGTATTTTTCTGTAGAACTGCCAGCATTGTCACTTAATTAAAGGTGGTTGATCGTAATTAATTGGAAAAAGTCCGTAGAAAAAAGGTATTTTTCTGCAGAACTGTTTGCATCGTCACTTTATTAAAGGTGGTTGATCTTAACAATTTAGTAAAAATCTGTAAAATTACGATATTTTTCCGCAAAACGTTTAATGAAAATTTCTGTAAATATAATGTTTTTGATTATTTTTTGGTTTAAAGTGTTTTACTTAAATTTTATGGTTTTCGTTTGGCAGCCGTAGCTGCCAGTATATTAACGTTTTTTTACAGAATTTTGTTTTACAGTGTACCCCTGATTTAAGGCTAAAGCAAAATATCAAGATATACAGTATATCGTGTATGGCTTAAAAATATAAAGATATTAATAAAAGGCCATATCGCCCAGCCCTCGAACACACTTTTTACCGTTCTGAAGGTGCATTCACGGGAGATACAGGCACTAAAGACAGACCTTTCATTTGACATCCTCCCTCCCCCTCCATGAAAGACGAACAGAGGCCCTGATAAGACTGCAAATGGAGAAAAGTTGTGCACAAAAACTGGGGGATATTTACTGAAATCATCTTGAAAGGAGCTCACGTTGGCGACATTCCTGCACACGGGGAGGAGAAAGCTGCACGGCGGCCGAATGGAGTGGAATTCTCGCAGGAAATAGATTTCACAGTCCATATTGCTCATATAAGACTTTTGAGGACGCTGTGGTTGTGCGATTGTCATCAAGGTGCCGCGCTTTCACAGACACACAAACACGGTGGTACCTCGATTTTCGTTTCGTTCCATTTGGTTTTGACGGATAATTTGTTCTAAAAAGTCAGACGGAAAAACCGGACCGCGAGAAAAACTGAAGTACTGTTTTTTATGAGAAATCATGGAAATCCAATTTAGTCGTTCCAGGCGCCCACAATTATTATTGCAACTTTTTATAGAGAATAACTGTAGTTTTACATGCAGAAAACAATGAAAAATACATAAGGAAGGATATATATGTATATATACAGTTGTAGTCAAAAGTTTACATACACTTGTAAAGAACATAATGTCATGGCTGTCTTGACTTTCCAATCATTTCTACAATTTTTTGTGATAAAGTGATTGGAGCACATACTTGTTGGTCACAAAAAAAAAATTCATGAAGTTGGGTTCTTGTCTGAATTTATTATGGGTCTACTGAAAATGTGACCACATTTGCTGGGTCAAAAGTATACATACAGCAATGTTAATATTTGGTTACATGTCCCTTGGCAAGTTTCACTGCAATAAGGCACTTTTGGTAGCCATCCACAAGCTTCTGGTTGATTTTTTGACCGTTCCTTTTGACAAAATTAGTGCAGTTCAGTTAAATTTGTTGGTTTTCTGACATGTGTATATGTATACATATGTATAAATGTGTATATGTATATATATACATATATGTGTATATATGTATATATATATATATCCATCCATCCATCCATTTCCTACTGCTTATTCCCTTTGGGGTCGCGGGTGTATATATATATATATATATATATATATATATATATATATATATATATATATGTATATATATATATATATACACATACATATATATATATATGATATACATATATATATATACATACATATATACACATAGACATATATACACACATATATATATATATATATATATATATGTATATATATATATATATATATATATATATATATATATATATACATACATACCTATATACATACATATATGTACATATATACACATATATACATATGTACACTTCAACTGTGAGAGACAGAATGTGAAAAAAAATCCAGGAATTCACATTGTAGGAATTTTAAATAATTTATTTGTAAATTATGGTGGAAAATAAGTATTTGGTCAACTATTCAAAGCTCTCACTGATGGAAGGAGGTTTTGGCTCAAAATCTCACGATACATGGCCCCATTCATTCTTTCCACGGATCAATCGTCCTGTCCCCTTAGCAGAAAAAAAGCCCCGAAGCATGATGTTTCCACCCCCAAGCTTCACAGTAGGTGTGGTGTTCTTGGAATGCAACTCAGTATTCTTCTTCCTCCAAACACGACGAGTTGAGTTTATACCAAAAAGTTCTATTTTGGTTTCATCTGACCACATGACATTCTCCCAATCCTCTGCTGTATCATCCATGTATCCATTTTGGTATAAACTCAACTCGTCGTGTTTGGCGGAAGAAGAATACTGAGTTGCATCCCAAGAACACCTACCTACTGTGAAGCATGGTGGTGGAAACATCATGCTTTGGGGATGTTTTTCTGCTAAGGGGACAGGACGATTGATACGTGTTAAGGAAAGAATGAATGGTGCCATGCATCGGGAGATTTTGAGCCAAAACCTCCTTCCATCAGTGAGCGCTTTAAATGGTTGACCAAATACTTATTTTCCGCCATAATTTACAAATAAATTCTTTAAAATTCCTACAATGTGAATTCCTGGATTTTTTTTTCACATTCTGTCTCTCACAGTTGAAGTGTACCTATGATGAAAATTACAGACCTCTGTCATCATTTTAAGTGGGAGAACTTGCACAATCGGTGGCTGACTAAATAATATATATATGTATATATATATATACACACACACACATATATATACAGTAGAGATGCGCGGATAGGCAATTATATCATCCGCATCCGCGTCACCTGAATAGTCATCCACCCGCCGTCCACCCGAAACAACTTTTTATCGGGACCGTACCCGCCCGCCAACCGCCCGCTGAATTACATCAGAGGTTAGCCACATTTACCATTCACAGAGCTATTTTAAACTGTTTCACAGAGTAATGTAGCCGCTAACGTTCTCGCGACTATTCAATAACATTCATCCTGATGACAAGAATATGGGCGTGCTGTGAAGCCATTGCCTTAGACACTTTCAACAACATGTACGAACCGATTGTTGATCCGGCAACATGTGTGCAGCTTCCGCAATCACACGTATGAGATTGAAAGGCATACTGGGTGATACAGAGTACACTGATGGTTGTGATAAAAACAACTTTAACACTTACTAATATGCGCCATGCTATGAAGCCACACAATACAAGATTGACAAACACATTTCGGGAGAACATCCTCACTGTAACACAACATAAACGCAACACAACTAATACCCATAATCCTTTGTATTCATGACACATCCTGAATATTTTTTACACCCCCGCACCTCCTACCCCGCCCACCTTACCGACGCACGGGGGTAAGGTGGTAAACACATTTCGACAAACACGAAATGTGTTTGTCGTTGTTAATTGGTGTGGCTTCAAAGCGTGGCGCATATTACTAAGAGTGTTAAAATTGTTTATCTCGCAACCATTAGTGTACTCTGTGTCACCCAGTATGCCTTGCAGTCGTGTGCGTGTTGCCGCGGAAGCCACACACAACATGTTGCTGGACTGACAAGCAGATCATGTATGATGTAGAAAGCAACAAAGCCAATGGCTTCATAGCACGCACTAATGTTTAATATCTGGGTGACTGCTGGCAGTCATTCAAGAGAATAATAGCGTCTCCTATTGGCTTCTTCGTTTTATGACACGGGTCTTAAATGGCTCTTTGAATGGCAAAGGATACTGATCCCAGAACCATGAATATCAAATGTCTCCGAATGTTTCAACCGCCACCCGCCCGAATCTAATTAAAATCTATTTTTTCGTCATGTCAACCAGCCGACCCGCGGTTTACCCGCAGATGAGACCGCAAACCGCCATCTCTAGTATATAGACACAAATATACATATATATATATATATATACATTGTATGTATATATGTATATGTATGTATATATATGTATGTATGTATGTATGTATGTATATATATGTGTATGTATATATATATGTATATGTATGTATATACATATGTATATATATGTGTATGCGTGTATATATATGTATATATGTATGCATGTATATATGTATGTATATATATGTATGTATATTAATATATATGTGTATATGTATATTTATGTATGTATATACATATGTATATATTTGTATGTATATATGTATATGTGGATATATATGTGTGTATATATGTGTATGTATTTATGTATATATATATGTATAAATATATGTATGTATATGTGTGTCTATATGTGTATGTATGTATATATTTATATATATGTATATATGTGTGTGTATATATATATGTATGTATATACGGCGTGGCGCAGTGGAGGAGTGGCTGTGCGCAACCCGAGGGTCCCTGGTTCAATCCCCACCTAGTACCAACCTTGTCACGTCTGTTGTGTCCTGAGCAAGACACTTCACCCTTGCTCCTGATGGGTGCTCGTTAGCGCCTTGCATGGCAGCTCCCTCCATCAGTGTGTGAATGTGTGTGTGAATGGGTAAATGTGGAAGTAGTGTCAAAGCGCTTTGAGTACCTTGAAGGTAGAAAAGCGCTATACAAGTACAACCCATTTATATACATACATATAGACATATATATATATATATATATATATATATATATATATATATATATATATATATATATATATATATATATATATATATATATATATATATATATATATATACACATACATATATAGTATGTACATACATCCACATTGTTGTCCTAAAGCTAGCAAAGCAAACATAACAATGGCTTTTAATTTACTTTGCTAAAATGCTTTTTTTTTTTTTTATTTAAGACTTTTCCTCACCTTCTATATCAAAGCGCTGTCACTCGCAACTTTTTGGGCCCTTTAGAGGACAATTTTACCACGAAAAAGAAGCACTAAGACTGAGACACCCATATTCATTTTTTGGGCACTCGATTCCGTGGAATGACAACAGTGGAAAGGGACTAGTTTTGGTGCATCCTGAGCAGACAGTCAGAAAGCAGCTTGAAGATGGTCCGCAAAACATAATTTTGACCACCATTACATGTTATGCTGACCACAAGGAAGTTGTTTTAAAAATCGTTAATGACCCCTTTAAGTGAACGATGCCGCTTGAATGGCGAGAGGACCCAGATTTTTTGGCGCATCTTCCTTGAACCCCAGAAGGGCTTTGACAAACAGCACCATTCCCCCACCCGCCCGCCTTCCTTCCTTCCTTCATTTCCATGTGTATGCTATCGCTTGGCTGTCAGCGGCCGCATTGGCCTGTAGTCGGGCCGGGATGAAAGGCAGAGAGATCCTGTTGAGTGAATAATCTTGCGAGTTTACAGAAGGGAGAGGATGTCAACTTGACAGTTGTGCGAGCGGCACAAAGATTGGGGATTCATGGGCAATCCCATAGTCCCTTTAAGTCCGGACGTGTGAATGTGAAATCAATGGTACACCCGTACAACTGTTTGTTTGCTGGACCCTGGGACGCTTTGTTATGAAAATAAGAGTCGCGGATTTCTACCTCGTGGATTGAGGACACAGAAAAGGAGACTATAAACGCAGGATTTCAGCATGAAAATCCCGATCTGGCGCTTTCTTGTTCCCGCAATAAAAGAAATATATTCACTCATCAACTCAATTTGAGGACGTCAAAGTCGCTTCTTTTTAATTAGCATATACACCGGCGACGTTTCAAATCGCAACTGACTCTCCTTTCTGAAATAATAACGGTTTAGGCTTTACAAAGTACATCAGTACACATGCACGATTCAACATGTCCGAAAAGCGGCCTGAAGAAGCATTTTTTTTTGTTTTTTAATAAACCTTATCCTTCTCTGTGTATCAAAAGTTACTGACAGTTTTGTAGCTTACCATTCCCTCATGTTTGTAGGTAACTTATTCAGTCTTACTGTGGGAGACCATTCACACTTACCGTTTTCTTCACCAAAATGTATCTATTTATTCAAATTTTTCTTCTTCATCTTTTCCAGATTTTGCCGCGCTCTACTTTCCACATTTTCACCCGATTTAAAGCGTTCCAACTTTAAACTGTTCAGCCTATTCGGGAATCGCGGGCTTTCCCTTGACAAATTCCAAAAATTCCCAAATTTCCCAGAATTCCAGGTTTTCCGGGGCATTTTTCAAACTTTCTGCATTTCCACATTTTTCAACCGATTCAAACCATTTCACCTTCAACACATTCTACCATCCTGGAAATTCAAACTTCTCTTTTTTCCAACTCCCAAAAAATTCCTGGATTTTCTAGAATTCCTGGTTTTCCAAAGCCCTATGTCCACCCTTTTTTCTGGCAACCACTCCTCCCACATTTTTCAACCCACTTCAACCGTTCCACCATCAAAACATTCTTCTTAATTAGGACAAAAAACAAAGTTGTTTTTTAAACTGGAAATCCGGAACACCATTTCTCAATTCAACACGTTACTACTTGACTATTTCTTGACCGATTTCCAAAATTTTAACACTAACCGTTTCAACTCATTCAGACCATTTAGGTTTTTTTTTACCATTTACAAAAAAATTCCCGGCTTTCCCAAAATCCCCAGATTTCCAGGTTTTCCGGGACATCTTTCACATTCAGAATGAACTGGCCATTTCCACATTTTTCAACCCATTCAAACCATTGTACCTTCAACACATTCTACCATCCTGGAAATTCAAACTTCCCTTTTTTCCAAGTCCCAAAAAATTCCTGGATTTTCTAGAATTCCTGGTTTTCCAAAGCCCTAGTGACTACTTCTCCTACATTTCTCAACCCACTCATATCGTTCCACCAGGAAAATATTCCTCTTATTTACTGGAAAAATTCCCGGTTTTCCCGAAATTCCAGGAATTCTGTAATACTATTTCTCAATTCAACATGTAACTACTTCAACATTTCTTGACCGATTTGAAACTTTTTAACACCAACCATTTCAACTCATTCACAACATTTAAGTTTTTTTTTTTTTTTACAAATTTCAAAAAAATTCCCACTTTTCCCAAAATTCAAAGATTTCCCAGAATTCCGGGTTTTCCGGGACATCTTTCCCATTCAGAATGAACTGGCCATTTCCACATTTTACAACCGATTCAAACCATTTCACCTTCAACACATTCTACCATCCTGGAAATTCAAACTTCCCTTTTTTCCAACTCCCAAAAAATTCCTGGATTTTCTAGAATTCCTGGTTTTCCAAAGCCCTATGTCCACCCTTTTTTCTGGCAACCACTCCTCCCACATTTTTCAACCCACTTCAACCGTTCCACCATCAAAACATTCTTCTTAATTAGGACAAAAAACAAAGTTGTTTTTTAAACTGGAAAAGTTCCAGGAAATCCGGAACACCATTTCTCAATTCAACACGTTACTACTTGACTATTTCTTGACCGATTTCCAAAATTTTAACACTAACCGTTTCAACTCATTCAGACCATTTAGGTTTTTTTTTACCATTTACAAAAAAATTCCCGGCTTTCCCAAAATCCCCAGATTTCCAGGTTTTCCGGGACATCTTTCATATTCAGAATGAACTGGCCATTTCCACATTTTTCAACCCATTCAAACCATTGTACCTTCAACACATTCTACCATCCTGGAAATTCAAACTTCCCTTTTTTCCAAGTCCCAAAAAATTCCTGGATTTTCTAGAATTCCTGGTTTTTCCAAAGCCCTAGTGACTACTTCTCCTACATTTCTCAACCCACTCATATCGTTCCACCAGGAAAATATTCCTCTTATTTACTGGAAAAATTCCCGGTTTTCCCGAAATTCCAGGAATTCTGTAATACTATTTCTCAATTCAACATGTAACTACTTCAACATTTCTTGACCGATTTGAAACTTTTTAACACCAACCATTTCAATTCATTCACAACATTTAAGTTTTTTTTTTTTTTTACAAATTTCAAAAAAATTCCCACTTTTCCCAAAATTCAAAGATTTCCCAGAATTCCGGGTTTTCCGGGACATCTTTCCCATTCAGAATGAACTGGCCATTTCCACATTTTACAACCGATTCAAACCATTCTACCTTTAACACATTCTACCATCCTTTAAATTCAAACTGAACTTTTTCCAAGTTCAAAAATATTCCAGGATTTTGTAGAATTCCTGGTTTTCCAAATCTCCCACCCTTTTTTCTGACGACTACTCCTCCCACATTTTTCAACCCACTCCAACTGTTCCACCGTCAAAACATTCTTCTTAATTAGGACAAAAAACTAAGTTGTTTCTTTAAGTGGAAACATTGCAGGTTTTCCCGAAATTCCAAGAATTCCGTAATACCATTTCTCAATTCAACATATTACTATTTCAACATTTCTCGACCGATTTCAAAAATTGCAACACCAACCATTTCAACTATCCATCCATCCATTTTCTACCGCTTATTCCCTTTTTTTTTTAGGTCGCGGGGGGCGCTGGCGCCTATCTCAGCTACAATCGGGCGGAAGGCAGGGTACACCCTGGACAAGTCGCCACCTCATCACAGGGCGAACACAGATAGACAGACAACATTCACACTCACATTCACACACTAGGGCCAATTTAGTGTTGCCAATCAACCTATCCCCAGGTGCATTTCAACTAATTCAGACCATTTAAGTTTTTTTGCCATAATTTTCAAAAAAACTCCCGCTTTTCCCAAAATTCACAGATTTCCTGGAATAGAAGTTTTCCGGGACATTTTTCCCATTTCCACATTTTTCAACCGATTCAAACCATTCCACCTTCAACACATTCTACCATCCTAGTAATTTAAAGCAACCTTCTTCCAAGTTAAAAAAAAATCCAGAATTTTGTAGAATTCCTAGTTTTCCAAATCTCCCACCCTTTTTTCTGGCGACCACTCCTCCTACATTTTTCAACCCACTCCAATCGTTCTACCGTCAAAACATTCCTCTTAATTAGGACGAAAAACAAAGTTGTTTTTTTTTAACTGGAAAAATTCCCGGTTTTCCTGAAATTCCAGGAATTCTGTAAAACCATTTCTCAATTCAACATATTACTACTTCTTGACCGATTTAAAAAATTTCAACCCCAATCATTTCAACTCATTCCCACCCTTCAATTTTTTTTTTTAACCATTTTCTAAAAAATTCCCGCTTTTCCCTAAATTCCTAGATTTCCCAGAATTCCAGGTTTTCCGGGAAATGCTTCCGATTCAAAATTAACTGGGCATTACCACATTTTTCAACCGATCTAAACCATTCCATCTTCAACACATTCTACAAACCTGGAAATTCAAACTAACCTTTTTCCAAGTTCAAAACAATTCCAGAATTTTCTAGAATTCCGGGTTTTCCAAAGTCCTATTTGCACCATTTTTTCTGGTGACTACTCCTCCCAAATTTTTCAACTTACTTCAACCATTCTACCGTCAAAACAAAGTTTTTTTTTTTACCTGGAACAATTCCCGGTTTTTCCGAAATTCCAGGAATTCCGTAATACCATTTCTCAATTCAACATGTAACTACTTCAACATTTCTTGACCGAAATTCCCAAATTTGGGGGAAATTCCCATTTAAACCAATTGGACATTCTCAATTCCCACATTTTTCATCGGCTTGAAACCATTTCAAGATGTCGAACGAGTATGCGGCAAAAGCATTGCTACAAAAACTACCACCTGCTGCTAATTTGTAGCATCATTTGAAAAGTCACCTGCTAGAGAATGAAGAGTGCTTGAAACTCTGCATGTCAACTTCTCCGGCCAGTGCCATACCCAGGAAATGCCAACCATTTCCAGATCAACACCATATGAAAAATTGAGTCAACAACAGAAGGAGCTAAAGTCCGCAGTAACCTACCACATAGCGAACGACATTAACCATTTATTTTATATTATGCAGCTCATTATTATTTGAAAATTATTGAAATATCTTGTGTGACATCATGCACAAAAGTGCACTTTATTTGTTTTCAACTATTGTAGTTGTGTTCTGTACAAAAAGTGCACTTTAATTTAGTGTTGTTTTGTTATGTCGTCTTAATGACATCATGCACAAAAGTGCACTAATAGCTTGTTTTAAAATGTCTCTGCCAATCTTGCACTTTCTGTTTTGAAATGACATGAATGTTTGTGCCACTGCTTAATAACTGTTTAATAAATATAGTATTAGTAAATTGACTTAATTTAAAATTAGTATATATCAATGCAGTTTGAACAATAATATTTTTATGCTGTGATTATATGCATCAAGTGTTCATTTAAGGCTAAAGCAAAATATCAAGATATATATCGTGTATGGCTTAAAAATATCGAGATATTAATAAAAGGCCAGATCGCTCAGCCCTCGAACACACTTTTTACCATGCTGAAGGTTCATCCCTTGGATATGAAGGCACTCCAGCGCAAGAAAATGCATATTGTAAGAATTTTTTTGGAAATATATGATAAAATGGATATCATTAAAATGGCACACGCTAAAACGCATCAATTGAATTAATTCTAATCAGCCCTTTATGTCATCCAGCAGCTATACAATCATAAAATGATATTGCTGAGTCAACAATATGTCTAATAATTGACGGTCTGTATATGTTGACAAGCAGACGTCGGCTGCAGCTGCAGCGTTCTGACCAACTGTCAGTTTGCGCATCCTTTCGAGACGTACTAAAACAATGCAAAACAGTCGCAGCAGTACAGTTGAAGTCTTGATAAATCACATGACATGTGCTAAGTAATTAGATTTGCATATTCTCTTCCCAGTATTATGGACACTCAGATGATCAGAATATATTTGATATCATGAAGACGGACGCGCTAAATGGATTGCACCCCTTATTTTACTCATTGAAGAAACACACATGTTTAGCATATCAGCTTTGTGTGCGCTGTCCAGTTTGCTCATGCTTTCAAGCTATTAAAATATTTAAATGTGATTAATCCCCGTTTGTTCACAGTTAACTCAAAATTCCATCCATAAAATTGTGACAAATGCGGCTAAATACAGTATGTTTTAATCATTAATAAGTGTACATGAGAAAGATCATTTTCAAGTGCAGTGTGCTGGTGTTTTGCCATATTTTGTATTTTGTAAGAATACAGAAGTTGTATTCCTGCTGTAGGAGCACTTGCATTCAGAGGAGGAGCTACACTTGAGATGCCAGTTTTGCGCCTTACTACAAAGCAACAATTTTTTTCAATCTGCAACAGAACATTTATTTGGGTGTATATATATCACACACTAAGCAATAAAATTTTTTTGACAACACTTGATTGTAATTAGAGATGTCCCATAATGGCTTTTTTACCGATGTCCGATATTCCGATATTGTCCAACTCTTAATTAACGATTCCGATATCAACCGATACAGATATATACAGTCGTGGAATTAACACATTATTATGCCTAATTTTGTTGTGATGCCCCGCTGGATGCATTAAACAATGTAACAAGGTTTTCCGCCAAAAAATAACTCAAGTTATGGAAAAAAATGCCAACATGGCACTGCCATATTTATTATTGAAATCACAAAGTGCGTTATTTTTTTCAACATGCCTCAAAACAGCAGCTTTGAATTTGGGGCATGCTCTCCCTGAGAGAGCATTAAGAGGTTGAGGTGGGCGAAGTTTGGGGGTTGGGAGGAGGGGGCAGCGGGGGGTGTATATTGTAGCGTCCCGGAAGAGTTAGTGCTGCAAGGGGTTCCGGGTATTTGTTCTGTTGAGTTTATGTTGTGAATGACAAAGAATGACAAACACATTTCGGAGAACATCCGCACCGTGTTTGGTGTGGGTTCACAGAGTGGCGCATATTTGTAACAGTGTTAAAGTTGTTTATAAGGCCACCCTCAGCGTGACCTGTATGGATGTTGACCAAGTATGGCTTGTATTCACTTGTGTGTGTGAAAAGCCGTAGATATTATGTTATTGGCGCTTTGTACTTCTCCCTATGCCCGTGTACCACTCTGTACAGCGGCGTTTAAATATGTCATAAATTTAACTTTTTGAAACAGATAACGATAATCTCCGATATTCCATTTTAAAGCATTTATCGGCCAATAATATCAACAGTCCGAAAATAGGATTTTTTTGTAAATCACAATTTTTTCCAGTTGATTGTTTGGACTGCAAGTAAAATGTGATCTTTATCAGACTCCGGTACAAACACGCACAGGCCCCAATGTGCATGAGCAGTTACATAAAGTGTAAAACAAAGGAAGTTGACCAAATTCCGTAAAAATAAACGCTGTTACTACTACTACAAAATAAAAGAAGTCGTCAAAACACCTTAAAAAATTGTGCGTTTTTGTTTTTTTTTACAAAAATATAAATTAAAGTAATATGTATGATTGCATGTATAAACTGTAACATATTTGGGAGGATTATAATCTTTTTATGGCTATTAAGTGGAGAAGGCACGGACATCAGTGTGGATCTTTGCTAGCTTTATATTTCAACTCACTTACGTAATAAACTTAAGCAATCTATGGAAGCAGAGACGCCACAATATCAATTCTGGTCCTTCAAAAATCGCTATTTCTTTGGAATCAAAATATATATTCCTATATTACATATAGCCTATTATTTGCCGTCTAATGACTAGTGATGCACTGAAAATTCAGTTGTCAAAAAAAGACTGCCCACCGAAACCGGATGTTATGATGAAGTGTCCACTTCAGCTCCCCCAAAGCTGATGAAAACTTGCATTTCGGTCGTATTCAGGTCACATTGCATTTAGACCAAGGGGTCCCCAAACTACGACCCACCACTGTCCAATATCCGTCAAATAAAACAAATATATGTATATAAAAATGATATACATTTATATTTTATTTTTTTAATCTGTCTTTTTTAGCCCATCCATCAATCCTTTTTTTACCGCTTGTTACTCTTGGGGTCAGTCAAAACATAGTGTCTAAAAATGCTTTTTCCCATCGATACCGTGATGTCATCATGTTGGCGCCACAATGTCGGTCAATTAGTGCACGAGGGGAAAAAATGGCGAAATCGTTGGGGAAACGTAAAATAGACTACGAGTGTGGCGTTTTTAAATATCAATGGACATATGAAATGAAGTCAGTTTGTCTAATCTGCAAAGAGACAAGTTACAGTATATCAATGTATGTATGTATATATATATATTTTTTTAAATATGTACACACTCCAAAAGGGAATAAACGGTAGAAAATGGATGGATGTGTATATATATATATATATATATATATATATATATATATATATATATATATATATATATATATATATATATATATATATATATATATATATATATATATATATATATATATATATATATACATACATACATACATACATACATATATATATATATATATATATATATATATATACATACACATATATAAAAGATATACATATATATATATATATGTATATCTTTTATATATGTATGTATATAATATACATATATATATATATACATATATATATATACTGTATATATATATATATACATATATACATACATATATATATACATACACACACACACATATACATACATACATATATATATATATACACACACACACACACACACACACACACACTTATATACAAATCTCGTTTTCATATGAGTTGGGAAATTGTGTTGGATGTAAATATAAACAGAATACAATGATTTGCAAATCATTTTCAATCCATGTTCAGTTGAATATGCTACAAAAACAACTTTTTCTTGGTGCAAATAATCATTAACTTTAAAATTTGATGCCAGCAACACGTGACAAAGAAGTTGAGAAAGGTGGCAATAAATACTGATAAAGTTGAGGAATGCTCATCAAACACTTATGTGGAACATCCCACAGGTGTGCAGGCTAATTGGGAACAGGTGGGTGCCTTGATTGGGTATAAAAGTACCTTCGTGAAATGCTAAGTAATTCACAAACAAGGATGGGGAGAGGGTCACCAATTTGTAACCAAATTGTTGAACAGTTTTAGAACAACATTTCTCAACGAGCTATCGCAAGGAATTTAGGGATTTTAACATTTACGGTCCGTAAAATCATCAAAAGTTTCAGAGAATCTGGAGAAATCACTGCACGTAAGCGATGATATTACAGACCTTTGATCCCTCAGGCGGTACTGCATCAAAAACTGACATCAGTGTGTAAAGAATATCACCACATGGGCTCAGGAACACTTCCTAAAACCACTGTCAGTAACTACATTTGGTTGCTTCATCTGAAAGTGCAAGTTAAAACTCTACTACGCAAAGCAAAACCCATTTATCAACAACACCCAGGAACGCCGCTGGCTTGGCTGGGCCCGAGCTCATCTAAGATGGACTGATGCAAAGTGGAAAAGTGTTCTGTGGTCCGACGAGTCCACATTTCAAATTATATTTGGAAACTGGGGACGTGGTGTCCTCCGGAACAAAGAGGAAAAAAAGCCAGCATCTGTGATGGTATGGGGGTGTATTAGTGCCCAAGGCATGGGTAACTTACACATATGTGAAGGCACCATTAATGCTGAATGGTCCATACAGGTTTTGGAGCAATATATGTTGTCATCCAAGCAACGTTATCATTGACGTCCCTGCTTATTTCAGCAAAACAATGCCAAGCCACGTGTTACAACAGCGTGGTTCTGTAGTAAAAGAGTGCGGGCACTTTCCTGGCCCGTCTGCGGTCCAGACCTGTCTCCCATGGAAAATTTGTGGCGCATTACGAAGAGTAAAATACGACAGCGGAGACCCCGGACTGTTGAACAAATACAGCTCTTTATAAAACAAGAATGGGAAAGAATTCCACTTTCAAAGCTTTAAAAAATAGTTTCCTCAGTTCCCAAACGTTTATTGAGTGTTGTTGAAAAAAAGGTGATGTAACACAGTTTGTGAACATGCCCTTTCCCAACTACATTGGCACGTGTTGCAGCCATGAAATTCTAAGTTAATTATCATTTGCAAAAAAAAAAAATAAAGTTTATGAATTTGAACATCAAATATTTTGTCTTTGTAGTGCATTCAACTGTATATGGGTTGAAAAAGATTTGCAAATCATTGTATTCCCTTTATATTTACATCAAACACAATTTCCCAACTCATATGGAAATGGGGTTTGTATATATATATATATATGCATATATACACATGTATACATATGCATATATATATATCCATCCATCCAATTTCTACCGCTTATTCCCTTTCGGGGTCGCGGGGGGCGCTGGCGCCTATCTCAGCTACAATCGGGCGGAAGGCGGGGTACACCCTGGACAAGTCGCCACCTCATCGCAGGGCCAACACAGATAGACAGACAATATTCACACTCACATTCACACACTAGGGCCAATTTAGTGTTGCCAATCAACCTATCCCCAATATATATATATATATATATATATATACTAGGGGTGTAACTTTACTTTACGTGTATTTGTATTGAACCGTTTCGGTACGGGGGTTTCGGTTCGGCACGCAGGCGTACAGAACAAAAAGAGTTTGTAAGCAAAAGTCTTCACAAGCTGCTCTGCTTTCTGTCTCTGTCTCAGCAGCAAGGATTGTCCCGCCCACACAACCATCTGATTGGTTACATACAAAGCCAATCAGCAGTGCGTATTTAGAGCGATGTAGCCAATGCTTCAGCGTCGAGCAGATATTCGTTTAGCAGGGTAGCAGCGGACAGGGTACTCCACCCAAATTATAAAAAAACACTACCCAGTCACAACTATTACAAACATCACTATGAACCCATTGACCTCCTGGAAAATTAAACTGCAGCTCAGCTAGCTTGCAGTTCTGGTTTGAGGTGAAGGCTAATTAGCTTTTAGCGTAACGTTAGCTAATTTTGCTGTGTGTGTGTGCGTATGCGTGTGTGTGTGTGCGTGCGTGCGTGCAAGTGTGTGTGTGTTAGGGGCAGCAAAACCCTGTCTATTATTTCATTGAACTCATATAGTCTCCCCTATTCCTATTGTACTATTTTTTCAGCAATAGTTACATGAATCATTAGTAATGTAGAGGCCTAGTTTTGAATAGCAGGGTCCCTGCTATCACATGTTGATAAAAATAAAACATTTACATAATAAAAATCAACCACAGGCTTCCCAAATGCTGTGATAAATTAAGCATGATGAGTTGACTTGAAACTGTTTAATGTTGCACTTTTTATACATAGAAGAACGTTTTTTTTTAAATTTTATTTAATCAAAGCAACAACTTGAGGCAGTTTAATGTTGATTAACGTGGACATAATTATTATAGTGTTCCTAATCTTAAAAGGATAAAGCCATTGTTTACAAATTTGGTAAGTAAATAACCCAAAAAATTAATATTTTGTTGTTTTCTTACCGTACCGAAAATGAACCGAACCGTACCGTTACACCCCTAATATATACATAAGCATATATATACATATGCATATATATATATATATATATATATATACACACATATATATGCATATATATATATATATATATATATGCATATATATATATGCATATATATATATACACATACATATATATATACATATGCATATATATATATATATATATATATATATATATATATATATATATATATATATATATATATATATATATATATATATATACATATATATATACATATATATACACATATGCATATATACATATATATATATACATATATATATATACACACATATATATATATACATACATATATATATACACATATGCATATATACATATATATATATATACATATATATATACATACATACATATATATATATACATATATATATATACATATATATATATATATATACACACACATTTATATTTGCATATATATATATATATACACACACACATATGCATATATACACATGCATATATTTGCATATATATGTATATGTGTGTATATATATACAAACACACACACACACACACATATATATATATATATATATATATATATATACATATATATATATATATATGTATATATATATATAAAAATATGTATACATATTTCTGTATATATATTTTTTTTTAACCCAATGCGGCCCCTGGTTTAGACTGAAGTCACAAATTGGATTCAGGACTACCTCCTGAATCTGATGCGAAAAGATCAGATTGGAAGCACTTTGGAGCGTTTGGAGTGTCCGAAAAAAAAAAAAGAGATCTGTTTCACTTGAAGGCAAAAATATCAGATTTGTTGTGCAGTGTAAACAGGGCCATTGAGGGACATAATACATGATTCATTTTGGGTACTAAGTGTTGTAAACGTCACATATTGTACTGTTTATTAAACAGGCTAATATCAGAACTTTGAGTTCCTTAAAAAAAATCTGGAATTTTACTCAAAATATTGACAAAAGTTTTGGTACAAAGCAGTGCATCACCCTGTGGGCTGTGGGAGCACCTTTAAAAGAAGCATACGTTACATAGCTGTGCTTGTTGGCAGCGCCCTGGTGTTTATTTGATATGCAAAGGAGCGCCGTGGAGCCGCTCCACGCTCTCCCGCTAAAGTACTTTACTTCCTCACATAACCTAAAGTGGCAGCGGCATCAGGATGAGCTCCAAGAGCGAGGTGGCTCCTTCTCTGTAATTTATAATGCACTTAGCCTGATGATTGTCTGCGTTAGCGCAAATCAAACACGAGGACAGGGGGGGGAAACAAATAAAGATGCCACTTTATATTCCCGCTTTTGCAGAAAAAAAGGTATTTCGTTACATTCCCGCTCTTTCACATGGAGGGCTGGCTTTGTGCAAGCAGGAGGATTACAGAGGCAAAGTCTGCTTTAGAGGAGAAGAAGAAAATAAACAAAATGCGTCGGTTAAAGTTTGCCCAAAAAAACTGTCCGGGAATAATGCATGTGCTGCCACCAACACTGCTGCTGTTATTATTATTAGTATTATTATTATTATTATTATTACATGTGCTATGTGGACGGCCTGCAGGTAGCTGCCGGGATCAGACACTCGGAGAGGGGGCTGTTTGGCTTAAGTGTTTTTTATTAGGATAGATGGAGACTTAAGCTCCATAACAGAGCCTCAGCCTTTCTCCCAGACAGGGGCCCACTTTCCCTCCTCGCTGCTCAAAGGTCCGTATCAAAACATGCCGCTCACCGTGGCGAGCTCGCCTTTTTATTTTTTTTCCCCCTGCCCTCGCTTGGCTCGGCGTTCTAACCTAAAAGGAGGAAATGATGGAATTCTAGCACGTCTTTCTTCAGCCACCGTAATTCTCCAGTGGGCGCACAGACGGCTCGCGAGCTGGGCTGAACAGAACCGCACCGAGCCGAACTACGACAAACTCTGGTGCGTCCACTCATTCTTTGGTCAAGTCTGATTGTGGTTATCCGGACGAAAAATGCACGCAATGTTTTGCAGCCTGCATGCAAGTTAGGGTTGTACGGTATACTGGTAGTAGTATAGTACCGTGATGCTAATTAATCATATTCGGTACTACACTGCAAAAAGTCAGTGTTCAAAAACAAGAAAATAAATAAATAAATTAGGGGTATTTTAATTGAACTAAGCAAAATTATCTGCCAATAGAACAAAAAAAATTGGGCTGGTCAAGAATTTCCAAAACAAGTACAAATTAGCTAACCTCAATGAACCCAAAAACACCTTAAAATAAGTATATTCTCACTAATAACAAGTGTACTACTATATGAGTACTTATTTTCTACTGTTTCATTGAAAACATAAAACAGCAAAGTCCATTCGGCTGTCATCTGTTTTGATATGAGACGCCATTGTGTCAAAGTCATGATTTTTTTTTTCATGCTTGAAATAATCAATCAATCAATCAATCAATCAATGTTTATTTATATAGCCCTAAATCACAAATGTCTCAAAGGACTGTACAAACCATTACGACTACGACATCCTCGGAAGAACCCGCAAAAATAAGAAATTATTACTTTGAAAAGTTTTATACTTGTGAGTGTTGACGACAGAGCTTTGCAACACTTGATATTCTAGTTTCAAGCATGTTTTACTCCATAAAGGTCATAAAATCTCATCAACAAAGTGGAATATCTTACTGAGATCATTTAGGACCAAAACCCTTAAACGGGAACATTATCACCAGACTTATGTAAGCGTCAATATATACCTTGATGTTGCATAAAAAAAGACCATATATTTTTTTAACCGATTTCCGAACTCAAAATGGGTGAATTTTGGCGAATTAAACGGCTTTCTATTATTTGCTCTCGGAGCGATGACGTCACAACGTAACAAATCAGCTCTGTTATTTTCCGTTTTTTCGACTGTTTTCCGTACCTTGGAGACATCATGCCTCGTCGATGAGGGACTGATTCAAGTTGACTTACGTGGAGTATGCATCGATTAGCACGGCATTCAAATCACTGCTAACATGCTATGGTCTGCACATTTTACCGGCGATGCTAAGGCAGCCATGGCACAGAGATGTATGGATATCCTGCAGATGCATTTCCAACAATAAAGTCAACGAAATCACAAAGGTGAGTTTTGTTGATGTTATTGACTTATGTGTTAATCAGACATATTTGGTCGCGGCATGACTGCCAGCTAATCAATGCTAACATGCTATTTAGGCTAGCTGTATGTACATTTGTAGCTATATTTGCATCCAGCCTTTCCCTCCACCCACATTTAATGCAAAACAAACACTTACCAATCGACTGATTTAAGTTGCTCCAGTGGAAAATGATGCGAAAGTCCCTCGTTTGGTCTGCACATTTTACCGGTGCTGCTAAGGCAGACATGGCTGAATAGCGTCAATAGCTATTCGCTCAATAGCTTCAGTTTCTTCTTTAAATTTGTTTTCGCTATCTGCCTCCATACTCCAACCATCCGTTTCAATACATGCGTAATCTGTTCAATCTCTTAAACCGCTGAAATCCGAGTCTGAATCCGACCTAATGTCGCTATATCTTGCTGTGCTATCCGCCATGGTTTGCTTGTATTGGCATCACTGGATGACGTCACAAGAAAATGGACACTGGCTTCACAGATAGCAAGAATCAGGCACTTCAAAGCCTTTTTTCGGGATATTCCGGGATGGGTAAAATTTTGAAAAAAACTTAGAAAAATAAAATAAGCCACTGGGAACTGATTTTATTGGTTTCAACCCTTCTGAAATTGTGATAATGTTCCCCTTTAAAACAAGTAAAACACTAACATAAAATCTGCTTAGTGAGAAGAATTATTTTATCAGACAGAAAATAAGCAAATATCCAACTAATTTGAGATATTTAATCTTACTTAGATTTCAGTTTTTGCAGTGTATACCACCTCTGAAAAGTACCGGTCCGCGACCCCACCGTCGTCACGTCGTATCACTGCTGGTTTACGAGCAGAGGAGCATGTACGGCAGCGCACAATCACAGAGTACTTACAAGCAGACACAGTGTGTAGACAGAAAAGGGAGAATGGACGCATTTTGGCTTAAAAACTAACGATAAAGATGAAATTATAACACTGAAACGCCTTCAGGAAGATGTTCTATAAGACATGGCTAACGAGCTAGCGCAGTCGGCTGTGTTTTAGCTACTTCTAAATCACTAATCCTCGCCTCTATGGCAACAAATAAAGTAAGTTTCTTACAAGTATGATCCTTGTTTGACCAGTAATAGCTAAACATACTTCACTACGAACCGTAGCTCACCGGCGTCATATTGTAAACAAACGCCATTGGGGGATCTACACCTAACATCCACTGTAATGATACCAAGTACAATAGCATATCTAGTCGACACTACTATGATTACATCAATATTTTTGGCATCACATCTTTTTCTTTTTTTTAAAATTTATATTAGGTTCATAATAGTTCATTGTTTACCTGTATCTTTTTTGTAAGGGAGGCCAGAAGTTGGCAGACACATCAGCCATCCTATTCTGTCTCCTTGTAATGTTTGATCCTGTTCTGTCTCCCTGTAATGTTCGTCCAATCTTGAATGGGATTTTGCTGAAAATTGTAATTTCCCCTCGAGGATTAATAAAGTATTTCTGATTCTGAGTCTGATAAACTCAGGAAATATGTCCCTGGACACATGAGGACTTTGAATATGACCAATGTATGATCCTGTAACGACTTGGTATCGGATTAATACCCAAATTTGTGGTATCATCCAAAACTAATGTAAAGTATCAAACAACAGAAGAATAAGTGATTATTACATTTAAACAGAAGTGTAGATAGAACGTGTTAAAAGAGAAAGCAAGCAGATATTAACAGTAAATAAACAAGTAGATTAATAATGAATTTTCTACCACTTGTCCTTAATAATTTTGACAAAATGATAGAATGAGAAATGACACAATATGTTACTGCATGTGTCAGCAGCTAAATTAAGAGCCTTTGTTTGCTTACTTACTAATAAAAGACAAGTTGTCTTGTATGTTTACGATTTTATTTAAGGACAAACTTAAAATTAGAAACATATGTTTAATGTACCTTAAGATGTTTTGTTAAAATAAAGCATATAATACAATTTTTTGTGGTCCCCTTTATTTAGAAAAGTATCAAAATAATTCTGGTACCGGTACCAACATATTGGTATCGGGACAACACTAGTGCAAGTAAATAGATTATTTGCAGTGACGTGGCGACAGTTGTGCAATTCAACATGTCCGAAAAGGAGTCAAAAGAAGCAGAGCTAATTCATTATTTCTCTTTCTCAATATCTTTGTCACGATCCGCGACTCGGATCGTTTATGGTTTTGCCTGTGGATAGGTGTTTGATCATGTTTATTTCTGGACTCTGCCGATCCCTGTGTTTGTGCACTTCCTGTTTTATCTCGTTTCCATGGTTTCTTATTTGTCCCAACTGCTATGCCTTTGTCGCACACCTGATGGCAATTATTGTTTGAGTATTTAAGCCTGCATTCTACCTTAGTTTGTCCTTGGCTCATTGTTTGCTTTATGCAACAGTCACGTTTTGTATTCGGTCTTATGTGTTTCCTGGTGCTAAGTTCCGCCTTAGCTTCACGTGCGGTCGGCACGTTATATTTTGGACTATCTGTATCGGCTAAGTTTAGCGTTAGCTTCCCATGCGTAGGCACGCGCTTTATTTTGCCTTTTTGTCAGTGTTCTTTTTATGTTTATATATTAAATAAAGTTCTTACCTGCAAGCCTTCCTGTCTGGTCGTTGTGCATCCAAGAGGTGACAAGACTTGTACTGATAATTTATTTATATCATAGCTTTTACATGTTGACACTGTTTGATTACATTTGGTTGTTTGGAGTTTGTTCACTTCCTAGTGTGAAGAAAAGAAGGAAAAGTGTTGAAAAAAAAAATAAGTGTAGCTTGTGAAGTGGTAAGGAAAAATAATAAATACAAATGTTAAACATTTTTCGCAAAAAAATTAGTTTCAGGGTCTGATCGTGGTAAATGCATTTTCGGGAAGAAGGATTATGCGAGACAAGTTAATTTAGCACAGCATAGAACTTCTCAGGGCGTTCAATCGTGTGCAACTGGACTGTTTGGTTTGTGTTAGAAGACTTTTCACCTCTTATCCGGGTAAGCTTCATTAGTTCATGCTCAGATCTAATCTAGCGACTGATGCCAAAACCCCAAATATTTATACTTCAACACCGGGAGAATGTGCCTGGACTTAGACTTGTGTCTAAGTCTAAGTCTAATTATTATTGATAAAACAAATATTTTCATAGAAAATAAAAAAACCTATTTAGGACTTTTCTTTTCTTTTCTGCTCTGCCCCCCTCTCCCTTGTGGAAGGGGGGACACAGGTCCGGTGGCCATGAATGAAGTGCTGGCTGTCAAGAGTCAGGACCCGTGGTGGGCCGCTCGCCTGTGCATTAGTTGGGGAGCTCGGGATGGTCTCCTGTTGGCCCCACTATGGACTGGACTCTTACTATTATGTTAGATCCACTATGGACTGGACTTTCACAATATTATGCTAGACCTACTCGACGTCCATTGCATCCGGTCTCCCCTATAGGGGGGTGGGGGTCACCCACATCTGCGGTCCTCTCCAAGGTTTCTCATAGTCATTCACATTGACATCCCACTGGGTTGTGAGTTTTTTCTTACCCTTATTTTGGAATCTAAACCGAGGATGTCGTTGTGGCTTGTGCAGCCCTTTGAGACACTTGTGATTTAGGGCTATATAAATGAACATTGATTAATTGACCTTCTTAATGCCGTTTTTAACATTATTAGTACCCTCTATATAGAATTACCAACTTAATTGTGTTGAGAACAGGTCACATGTCTGCGAAGGTGGTGTCGCCAAGATGCAGAAGGCACGGCAGGAAGCAGCTTGAAGGTGAGAATGAGGATTTTAATTCCAAAACACCTGAGCGCGTGTCGCTAGGAGCGTAGGTGAAGCGTAGCGAGTCAAGCTAATTTATCATAGCATAGAACTTCTCAGGGCTTTCAATCGATCGCAACTGGACTGTTTGGTTTGTCTTAGAAGACGTTTCGCCTCTCATCCGAGTAACCTTCATCAGTTCATGCTCATAGACCAGTGGTTCTTAACCTGGGTTCGATCGAACCCTAGGGGTTCGGTCATTCGACCTCAGGGGTTCAACGGAGCTTCCGTCCAAACCTGACTAAATAACAAGTTCAATGTTTTATTATTATAATCAAATGACAGCAATAATTTCCATGAGATTATTTTCTAATATAAGTGTTTTGGCACACTTACAATGACAAAAAAAAAACACATTGTTTTTCATGAGCTCTGTACAAGGTTGTGTCGGAAATATTTTGTACCCCTATAAGACATCGCGTTTAGGTCCCACTAAAACATTAACATGTTGCTCAATGAGTTGTAAACATGTGATCATGTGTACATTCCTGTAACTTTATGTTTGTAAGATATATCTTTATTAGTATTT
Source organism: Nerophis ophidion (assembly GCF_033978795.1). Lineage (NCBI taxonomy): Eukaryota > Metazoa > Chordata > Actinopteri > Syngnathiformes > Syngnathidae > Nerophis > Nerophis ophidion. The sequence goes on from NC_084612.1 coordinate 64,202,262, forward strand.
CTTTAATATAGTAACATCATTAAATTAAGAAAAAAACTTTTATTTTTCACTAAAGAAGGGTTCAGTGAATGCGCATATGAAACTGGGGGTTCGGTACCTCCAACAAGGTTAAGAACCACTGTCATAGACTTAGATCGGTCAGATCTAATCTAGCGACAGGTGGCAAAACCCCAAATATTTATACTTTACCACCAACTATTGTAGGGGGAAAACAACTGTTGAGAGATGCAAAAGAGCAATCCTATTGTCAATGCCAATGCCAGTCAGAGTGGAATTTCCACTTGTTAGCTTTGATTTATTGTGTGGCAAAAATGATCACAGTGGATCGACCGCTACCAGCCGAAAATAGTACGCATCACACACGTTCACATTGCAATCAGTTGTAAACAAATGGGACGAAGACGCATCTGTGACCAGAATGTTTGTAACTCCTGGTATTTGTTCGAGGCTAAACTGCAGTCCTATAGGAATTACTGAAACCATAGTGTTGTATGTAGGAGACAGGTGGTATAACAGACCACTTCCTCTATTCAGGGATGGTTTTTCAACCTTGACATAGATGGCTTTCCTCACTCTGCTTTTGTACCATCCGTCCTCCCTGTCCAGAATCTCTCCCAATATATGAATCAGTGCATTAATGATTACCGTATTTTCCGGACCATAGGACGCACCGGATTATAAGGCGCACTGCCGATGAATGGTCTATGTTTGATCTTTTTTCATATATAAAGCGCACCGGATTATAGAGCGCATTAAAGGAGTCATATTATTATTATTTTATTTTCTAAATGTAAAACACTTCCTTGTGGTCTACATAACGTGTAATGGTGGTTCTTTGTTCAAAATGTTGCATAGATTATGTTTTACAGATCATCTTCAAGTTGCTTTCTGACAGTCGCTTCCGGATGCGCCGTTTTATTTACGTGGCTCAACTTCGGCAGCGTCTTCTCCCCGTCATCGTTGTTGTAGCGGTGTAGCGTGCAAGGACGGAAGTGGAAGAAGTGTCAAAAGATGGAGCTAACTGTTTAAATGAAATTCAGATTTTGCTTAAATCAATAACAGACCAGCATCTCCTCATCCGTTAACGACAACAAGATTGAAAATGTGTTCCATGAAAAACCATCCGACCGGAACGCTCCAATAACTAAAGTTCCTTGGGTGAATAATGTACACTCACTACACCGGTATGTTTTAGCGCTTTCATGGCGAGTTGACTGTCAGATAGATAGAAGTAAGAACTTAACACTATTTTATATTAAAAATGGCAACAGCGGATGATGAATGTCACATAACAAGAAGATAGAGAAAAAGAAGAAGCTTATCCACTACGCCGTCGACACGGACTACAAAAGCGGATTTTTCAGGATTTCTGCAGATCCCAAATACACATTAGCAGGTACCAGAAGGTAAGAAAAGTTGCTTTTGCATAACACTGCGAAACAATCCCGTACATTATGCGCACCGGGTTATGAGGCAAACTGTCGAGTTTTGTGAAAAAAAAGATTTTAAGTGCGCCTTGTAGTCCGGAAAATACGGTACACTGGACAAAAAACACAAGATTGTTTTTGTGGGTGTGGGGTGTCCGGTCTTTAAGAGGCCCCACTGTCCGTCTCAAAGTGTTACCTGATTTCGAAATGTACTGGGATGTTGAGTTGGTTAAATATTTTTCTGAGATAGAACCGATACGTGGGAATGTATGAATGGCAATATTTTTTGCATCCGTCATCCTTTTCCTCCACATCCACTCTGTTCTTGTTTCTTCTAGAACTGGATGCACTTTTCCCAAATGACCGCCTGGGGTACCCACAGGTTTTGAGGGTTTCTCTCAAATGCCTATGCTCTTTCTCTTTGGCTTGTAGGTTGGAAGGAACATTATCAGCTCTACGTTATAGGGTTCTGGTAACGCCCAGTTTGTGTTTCAGTGGGTGGTGTGAGTCAAAAAGTACATCCATAAACATAGCATAGAACGAAACGCAAATCATAAATTGTCGCCAGCGGTGAACAAGAATCCCAGACTGAGTGGATCGCGAGGCAGGCATAAATAGGGGGAGTGATTGCTACAACACAGGTGAAAACATTAATCACAAACTAAATGCCTGTGCATACTCAAAGCAATCCTGAACGTAAACATAAGAAGAATAGCAGTAAACATAAAGGAATACATGACCTGGGAAAAGGGGCATGACAATTAGGTTCTTGAACACACTTTGTGAACTGATCATTTCTCCATAAAAAAAAACTATGTAAATAGGAATAATAGGTTGCAGCCTGGACAAAATTCAATACTTAGTTAAGGTTTGTACACTTTGAACACAATATAAAGTGATGTACAGTACTGCATATCAGACAAACTTAACAACGGGGGTGATAAATGTAATTTGTATTTATCAACAAGCCAAAACATCAAGATGAACTGTGCTGTAGGTGCTGCTATACCAACACACGCACACACAGAAGTCACTACGGTGCCCTTACAAGTGATCAGAAATCACAAAAATCCTTAACTATAACAACCATATTGCTACTGTCACGGCGCAAGCGCATGCCGCTACGCATTCATCAATAAAGTAAAGTTAAAGTTAAAGTACCGATGATTGTCACACACATACTAGATGTGGCGAAATTATTCTCTGCATTTGACCCATCACCCTTGATCACCCCCTGGGAGGTGAGGGGAGCAGTGGGCAGCAGCAGTGCCGCGCCCGGGAATAATTTATGGTGATTTAACCTCCAATTCCAACCCTTAATGCTGAGTGCCAAGCAGGGAGGCAATGGGTCCCATTTTTATAGTCTTTGGTATGACTCGGCCGGGATTTGAGTAGAGCAGTGTTTACTTGAGTCATATTGCCATCATATTGCAGTCTACACACATCTCTTATTTTTGACTGCCATCTACTGAGTAAGAGTGCACCTCGGGAAATGCCCACCGCCGCTCATCTCCTGCCCGCGTCACTTTGTTGGCAGCAAGCAGCTGCAATCAATCAGCGCTCAGCGCACCATTCGTGGATGATCTTCCTGTACTTCTTAAGCCAGTGCTGACCTGCGTTCCGGGCCAGAACGTAGTCCTCTGTTCCAGTACACTAAGCGATAACCTAGCTCGATGCAATCTTGCTCTCTATGTGTGTTCTCTCCCGTCGTGTTTAATTGGTCTCTTGTCTTCCTTGTCACTCCAACAGCAGACCCCGTTCCCACGTTGACGAGATGTGTGTCTCGTCTTTCCTGGTTCCCTCTGCCTCCCTGACTACCTCTTGGATCTCGACCTCCCGCTAGGACACAGACCTTCGACGTAGGGCTGGGCAATATATCGATATACTCGATATATCGCGGGTTTGTCTCTGTGCGATATAGAAAATGACTATATCGTGATATTCGAGTATACGTTCTAACGCAGTTGCTTTTAGTTGCGGGCATTACACTACAGGCTCTTCCTACTATGCTGTCTGTCCATCTCACAGACAGCCAGCGCACCTTCTTACATACATCACATACTGTCACGTCATACGTCACATACGTATAGGCCCTCCGGAGCAGAGAGGTAGCAGCATGGGTAACGTTAACTGTGATGCTAGCGGAGCCGTGCGAGTGGTAATACGAGAGAAAGAAGGTGCGAGTTTGGTAACAAATGAAGGAAGAATTAATTCCCAAGAAAAACAGCAGGGGATCCATCGTCGTGCGGTGGTTTGGCTTCAAGTGGGAATATGTCGAACAGACAACCGTAATTTGTCAAGTATGGTGCTGAAGCGTTGCTACAAAAAGTAGCTAATATGTAACATCATTTGAAAAGTCACCTGCAAGAGAATGAAGAGTGATTACTCCATACACCTAGTTTATTATATTATTGTTAGGTTATAATATATATGCTAATATATATAATGAATACATAGAGCTAACTAGGCCCCCTTGTTGTCTGTGCCGTCTACTCCTCCTGTACGTAACAGCTACAACAACAATTATTTTAAAAGTATAGTGCACTGACATTAACTTGTTTTGTGTTCTCAAACTTCATAATTTTAGCCAGATTCGTGCAGCACTAACCTTGATATGAACCAACATTCCAACACAAACATTTGAAAAACATTGGTGGAAAATTGCAACTGGCGGACAAAACCTACGGCCATTGACCCTGCATATCGCAGTTAATCAGCCCAAATGGTCCAAAAACTTCAGTAGGCTTTTTGATCTGACAAAACACAAAATAATTTAGGCTGGGAGTGACGAAACTAACCAATGTGACCTTTAATCCTCCGACAGCTTATTGGATCAATCATCTCTCACAATCAATAAGATTCTTGATTATCCATGAAAGTTTTCATCCGACATGTACTGAGTTGAAGTTGACCCCTACAAAAAAACTATGTGGGCAACATTGCACTTGTCATCGCTCAGTCACAAGTGTGTGGGAACGAACATCATCTGGCGAAGGCGAGCGGGAGCAGGAACACCAGGATGGAAGCGAGGATTGTCGTTGAGAGATTCAGCTGTTAGGCCATCGGAAGCCTGGGAAAAAGTCTGAAACTGCCTTTCTTATTTTTGTTTTTTTGATTTAATGTACCAGCGATCACCTCAGAGGGAACACCAGGATGACCTATTAAAGCCTGCTAACATGCGGAAACAGGTGGAAGGGGGCTAGTGGTGGACATTGGGGGCGGACGGGGGGGTGGGGTATTTGGCAGCAAAAGGCTGAAAATGCTTCAATGCCAGAGGAGTTTTTGCTGCCAACATTATTACTTTGTTATGTGTTTTAAAAAGCTCTTCTAATGCACTGAATAACTTCTGTTTGCATGTTAGCATTTATTTACCCTTTTCAATGGGTTATTAGACATTTACAGTAGAATTGTAGAAAACACTTAAAAAACATGCTTGCTAAAAATGAGAATGTGTACTTTGTATCACTAAAGTTTTGTGCAGCGGACCCCAGAAGTGTTTCATAACTCCACCAGACTACTAGCAGGGCCATAACCTGGATTTGACAAGTACCGAGGTCAAAATTCTGTTTCTTCTGCCCTTACCCTGTTCTCTTTCTGTTCCCTCATTTACTGTTTGTCCCTTCTCTCCACAGTCTATCACTCTCTCTTCACCAGGCAATTGTATTACAAGAGCAGTAAGTACAATGTAATGCAACTTAATATCAACATAGACATATCTAAAAAGGAATGACATCATGTAATCCACAAACTTGTAATTTGTTATATTTTGTATACTCTCTCTCTCTCTCTCCCTCTCTCACTCTGTATATATGATATGTATACATTACATATATGTTATATTGTATATTGTTATCTGTATTGTGGTACATGTTTAGTCTACTTTTTACCTTTGTTTTCGACAAAAGTACTGGTATATCTAATGGACAAAAAACTGGGATATGTAACGGCATACCTTCCGAGATACAGAACAACAAAAGTACTGGTATACGTAACAGCAAAAAAGTACTGGGATATCTAACAGCCAAGGTACTGGGATACGTAACGGCCAAAGTATTGGGATACGTAACGGCCAAAGTATTGGGATACATAAATGCAAAACAACTGGGATACATAACGGCTAAACAACAGGGATACATAACGGCCAAAGTATTGTGATACGTAACAGCAAAAGTATTCGGATACATAACACAGCAAAAGTACTGGGATATGTAATGGTAAAAGGCCTTGGATACATAACAGCAAAAGTGTTGTGATACGTAACGGCCAAAGTATTGGGATATGTAACGGCTAAAGTATTGGGATAAGGAACTGCCAAAGTATTGGGATAAAGAACAGCCAAAGTATTGGGATAAGGAACGTCCAAAGTATTGGGATACGTAACAACAAAAGTATTTGGATACAAAACACAGCAAAAGTACTGGGATATGTAATGGTAAAAGACCTTGGATACATAACAGAAAAAGTGTTGTGATACGTAACGGCCAAAGTATTGGGGTACGTAACGGCTAAAGTATTGGGATAAGGAACGGCCAAAGTATTGGGATAAAGAACAGCCAAAGTATTGGGATAAGGAACGGCCAAAGTATTGGGATAAGGAACGGCCAAAGTGTTGGGATACGTAACAGCAAAAGTACTCGGATACATAACACAGCGAAAGTACTGGGATATGTAATGGTAAAAGGCCTTGAATACATAACAGCAAAAGTGTTGTGATACGTAACGGCCAAAGTATTGGGATATGTAACGGCTAAAGTATTGGGATAAGGAACTGCCAAAGTATTGGGATAAAGAACAGCCAAAGTATTGGGATAAGGAACGGCCAAAGTATTGGGATAAGGAACGGCCAAAGTATTGGGATACGTAACAACAAAAGTATTTGGATACATAACACAGCAAAAGTACTGGGATATGTAATGGTAAAATACCTTGGATACATAACAGCAAAAGTGTTGTGATATGTAACGGCCAAAGTATTGGGATACGTAACGGCTAAAGTATTGGGATAAGGAACGGCCAAAGTATTGGGATAAAGAACAGCCAAAGTATTGGGATAAGGAACGGCCAAAGTATTGGGATAAGGAACGGCCAAAGCATTGGGATACGTAACAGCAAAAGTATTAGGATACATAACACAGCAAAAGTACTGGGATATGTAATGGTAAAAGGCCTTGGATACATAACAGCAAAAGTGTTGTGATACGTAACGGCCAAAGTATTGGGATATGTAACGGCTAAAGTATTGGGATAAGGAACTGCCAAAGTATTGGGATAAAGAACAGCCAAAGTATTGGGATAAGGAATGGCCAAAGTATTGGGATAAGGAACGGCCAAAGTATTGGGATAAGGAACGGCCAAAGTATTGGGATACGTAACAACAAAAGTATTCGGATACATAACACAGCAAAAGTACTGGGATATGTAATGGTAAAAGACCTTGGATACATAACAGCAAAAGTGTTGTGATACGTAACGGCCAAAGTATTGGGATACGTAACGGCTAAAGTATTGGGATAAAGAACAGCCAAAATATTGGGATAAAGAACGGCCGAAGTATTGGGATAAGGAACGGCTAAAGTATTGGGATAAGGAACGGCCAAAGTATTGGGATACGTAACAACAAAAGTATTGGGATACATAACGGCAAAAGTACTAGGATATGTAACGGTAAAAGTACTGGTATATGTAACTGCCAAAGTATTGGGATACATAACGGCCAAAGTATTAGGATAAGCAACAGCAAAAGTACTGGGATATGTAACGGCAAAAATACTGGTACATCTAATGGCAGAAATTCTGGGATATGTAACGAAGAAAGTTCTGGGATACATAACGGCCAAAGTTCAGGGATACATAACAGCCAAAGTCCTGGGATATATAATGGCCAAAGTTCTGGGAAACATAACGGCCAAAGTATTTGGATACGTAATGGCCAAAGTTGGCTTCAAGGTGGAAGAAGGGTTAGTGCGTCTGCCTCACAATACGAAGGTCCTGAGCAGTCAGGGTTCAATCCCGGGCTCGGGATCTTTCTATGTGGGGTTTGCATGTCCTCCCCGTGAATGCGTGGGTTCCCTCCGGGTACTCTGGCTTCCTCCCACTTCCAAAGACATGCACCTGGGGATAGGTTGATTGGCAACACTAAATTGGCCCTAGTGTGTGAGTGTGAGTATGAATGTTGTCTGTCCATCCGTGTTGGCCCTGCGATGAGGTGACGACTTGTCCAGGGTGTACCCCGCCTTCCGCCCGATTGTAGCTGAGATAGGCACCAGCGCCCCCCGCTACCCCAAAGGGAATAAACGGTAGAAAATGGATGGAAAAATGGATGGCCAAAGTTCTGGGATGAATAACGGCCAAAGTTCAGGGATACATAACGGCCAAAGTCCTGGGATACATGACGGCCAAAGATCTGGGATATATATATAACGGCCAAAGTTATGAGATACATAACGGCCAAATATCAGGGATACATAACGGCCAAAGTTCAAGGATACATAACGGCCAAGTTCAGGGATACATAACGGCCAAAGTTCTGGGATACATAACGGCCAAAGTTCTGGGATACATAACGGCCAAAGTCCTGGGATACATGACGGCCAAAGATCTGGGATATATATAACGGCCAAAGTTATGAGATACATAACGGCCAAAGTTCTGGGATACATAATGGCCAAAGTTCAGGGATACATAACGGCCAAAGTCCTGGGATACATGACGGCCAAAGATCTGGGATATATATAACGGCCAAAGTTATGAGATACATAACGGCCAAATATCAGGGATACATAACGGCCAAAGTTCAAGGATACATAACGGCCAAGTTCAGGGATACATAACGGCCAAAGTTCTGGGATACATAACGGCCAAAGTTCTGGGATACATAACGGCCAAAGGTCTGGGATACATAACGGCCAAAGATCTGGCATATATAATGGCCAAAGATCTGGGATATATAATGGCCAAAGTTCAGGGATACATAACGACCAAAGTTCAGGGATACATAATGGCCAAAGTTCTGGGATACATAACGGCCAAAGGTCTGGGATACATAACGGCCAAAGATCTGGCATATATAATGGCCAAAGATCTGGGATATATAATGGCCAAAGTTCAGGGATACATAACGACCAAAGTTCAGGGATACATAATGGCCAAAGTTCTGGGATACATAACGGCCAAAGTTCAGGGATATATAACGGACAAAGTTATGAGATTCATAACGGCCAAAGTTCAGGGATACATAACGGCCAAAGTTCTGGGATACATAACGGGCAAAATTCTGGGATATATAATGGCCAAAGATCTGGGATATATAATGGCCAAAGTTCTGGGATACATAACGGCCAAAGATCTGGGATATATAATGGCCGAAGTTATGAGATACATAACGGCCAAAGTATTTGGCTACGTAACGGCCAAAGTTCTGGGATACATAACGACCAAAGTACTGTGATACGTAATGGGCAAAGTACTGTGATACGTAATGGCAAAGGTACTGGGATACGTAGAAGTACTGGCATACGTAATGGCCAAAGTACTGGGATACGCAAAGTACTGAGTTACTTTACAGCAATGTACTAAGATACGTAACGGCAAATGTACTGTGATATGTAACAAGACAAAGTACTGGGATACGTTGGAGCAAAAGTGTTGGGGCAGTCCTGTGCCATTACTGCTTTGAAAGTCAGTCTTACAGTAACACCCACTAAAAAAGGTTGAGAAAGTCAAAGAAAAAGTAAGTTTTGAAGAACTTAGAAGCGTATGTATGGCAAACGATTGGATTGAGTTGTGAATGGCACACACTCAGGGGCATTGGACTTCATACATACTGGTTTTGTCAGCACTTTCTATAAGTTAAAGTTAGAGAAGTGGATTCGACTGAAGTGTAGCGAGAGTACAAAGTTAGTGTTGCAGTGCAGCAGAGGTGCGTACTCGTATATATTACACCGTGTCTGCAATGTTTCAATGAATACAACAAACAGGCTCCACTCCCACCGAGCCCTGACCTCAGAAATGAGACTTTATGTTTCACACAAACAGCATCTCGGTCACATCAATAATCCCGCAAATGAAATCGATTTCCCCTCCCAGCTCTTGCAATTGTGATCACAGCTGGGTTCCCCATATGGAGCATTAATGGGGTGGAGCACCCCGAGCCTGATCTAAAGCTGGAGAATTCTGGGCACAGCGCAACATCAAATCCCGCTGTAATTACCTTCATGCAAACACGGCGGCCCTCGGCAGCACAATATGGGTTGAAGGGAGAGGATTTGTGCTCATTGTTTTTGCCACGCAGGAATTGATCTCGAAACATTGTTGGGCGCAATTTAAAAAAAAAATAAAAAATTGCATGACACAAACGAGCACAATGCTTCTTCTGGGTGGCTCATCTCCATTTTTGACAGCGGTGACTCCGCGTCGCCATTCAAGCGCTAATCGCTGTCGTTTTTCCCCGTACGTCGCCGCAAAGATCATATGTCTTGACATGCGTGGTTTGTCGCCGTTCGTCTTTCGGAGATGAAACACAGTCGAGCAAACACGCGGTGAATCGAATGCTAGTAGATTATGCTATCTGACATAAGGCTATTGTCTTAACTCCCCGAGGGCTGCCGCTGGAGCTAAATCACGGAACGTTCAGGGAGGCCAGGCGCTATCCTGTCGTGCAGATGTATCCTAACCCGTCATGCACAGCCTTCCGCGGCAGGTTGGGGGTGGTCATGCACCACCGAGGCATGCGCGCGGTTATGGGTTTAAGTCTCCAATCTACATACTGAAATGACTTGGGCTCTCTTGCACAATGCCCAACTTGCTGGCAGTCTGATGAGTTTATTCCATCCCCTTCCTGAGCCGGAGAGTCTATTCCGGGTCTAAAATAGGCGGCGGAAGTCGGATGTGCGTCCCGGTTGCCCTCGGTGACTGCTGTCCATCTGCTGCAGGGGGGGGGGGGGGGGGGGGTGTCTCAGGTGCGCTATCTCCCGACGTGCCCCTGGGAACCTCCGACAGATAACCGCGTCCACGCCGCTCGGCTCTTGTAAATGACTCGCTAAACAGCCCCGGCCTTGGATTGTGCATGCGGGGGGGAAAAAATCAATTACTTGCCCGCTTCCCCCTCGCCCCCTCTTTTTTTTTACATTTTACAGTCTATTTTCAGCATGCTGGGGCCAATTACAGCCGGGAGAAAAGACTACTCTTTGCGGCATTCCCGCGATGACCTCCATCCCGTGGCCTCCGCGGCTGACAAGCACTTGTGCCGCCGAGGAGCGTGTCCATGCGCTCGCGTCCGAAAAACGCGGCCGGCGCTGACGCTTTGACAGGCCCTAATGAAAGCTGATTACCGGGAGGCATCTATTAATTTGTCCCTAATCACGACAAAGAGAGTCTGTGGCTAACAGCTGTGAAATGGCAGCCGCCGCGCGGAAATGAGGCTCGGGGACGAGGGGTTAGGGCCCTGCGCCGTCATTAACCGCCCGCCATTGTGCGCGCTCGCTCGGAGCTTAGCCACAGGTAACTCAATAAGATAACACCGGAGTGGCCTTTGTGCAAAAAGCTACAGCTGTGAATCCTGGCCGGGCCCGCCAGTGAATAGAAGGATATTGGTTTGCATGCTCCGAGCGGGGGAGGCCTGACTCCTTGTGATGCAGGTGAGAAGCCGACAGTAACGCTTTTAAGCTCTCTCCCTTCATGTGCTGCAGGGCTGCAAAGAGGGAAAGTCAATCACCGGCTGGATTGAGGATGAGAAGGAGCTTTTCAGCAGCGACAAACGCAGGCGCCGGACACCACATTAGGTACACCTGTGCGGGCTATTGAGAGCGGCATTGGAAATCCGTGCCCGTTTTGGATTCCCACTGTCAGCGGGGTATTCACACAACAATGTTTATATTGCGCTTGTAGTTTGCAGTCGTGCGGCGCTACACTGCATCATACTGGGAAATGTTTCTGTTCGCTTTTACAATGCTCAAACTTTACATTTTAATCGAACTTTGCTCCACCCCCCTTTTTTCCATTTAGGTAAAGCAGATATTCTATTCATCCCCCAGGAACTTGTAGTGTCCGGCAGTAGCAATAAAAAAATAAAAAAGTCACACTGTACATCACTGCCAAAAAGTATTATGGACAGTACCAAAGAAGAGCGAATAGAGGAAAAAGCACATATAAGTAGGCTGCATACTGTATATTGATTACCGTATTTTCCGCATTATAAATCGCTCCGGACTATACGTCGCACCGGCCGAAAATGCATAATAAAAAAGGAAAAAAACATATATACGTCGCATTTTTGGGGGAATTTTTTTTGATAAAATCCAACAGCAAGAATAGACATTTGAAATGCTATTTAAAATAAATAAAGAATATAGAACAACAGGCTGAATAAGTGTACGTTATATGAGGCATAAATAACCAACTGAGAAGGTGCCCGGTATGTAACATATTATGGTAAGAGTCTTTCAAATAACTATAACATATAGACCTCTATTTAATAATACAACTGTAACATTTGACAACCAAATGATTAAACAAGGTGACTCGGTAAAAAATCTGGGTATTATCTTCGACCCAACTCTCTCCTTTGAGTCACACCTTAAAAGCGTCACTAAAACGGCCTTCTTTCATCTCCGTAATATCGCTAAAATTCGCTCCATTTTGTCCACTAAAGACGCTGAGATCATTATCCATGCGTTTGTTACGTCTCGTCTCGATTACTGTAAGATATTATTTCCGGGTCTCCCCATGTCTAGCATTAAAAGATTACAGTTGGTACAAAATGTGGCTGCTAGACTTTTGACAAGAACAAGAAAGTTTGATCATATTACGCCTGTACTGGCTCACCTGCACTGGCTTCCTGTGCACTTAAGATGTAACTTTAAGGTTTTACTACTTACGTATAAAATACTAGACGGTCTAGCTCCATCCTATCTTGCCGATTGTATTGTACCATATGTCCCGGCAAGAAATCTGCGTTCAAAAGACTCCGGCTTATTAGTGATTCCTAAAGCCCAAAAAAAGTCTGCGGGCTATAGAGTGTTTTCCGTTCAGGCTCTAGTACCCTGGAATGCCCTCCCGGTAACAGTTCGAGATGCTACCTCAGTAGAAGCATTTAAGTCTCACCTTAAAACTCATTTGTATACTCTAGCCTTTAAATAGACCTCCTTTTTAGACCAGTTGATCTGCCGCTTCTTTTCTTTTTCTCCTCTGTCCCCCCCTCCCTTGTGGAGGGGGTCCGGTCCGATGACCATGGATGAAGTACTGGCTGTCCAGAGTCGAAAACCAGGATGGACCGCTCGTCGGGACCCAGGATAGACCGCTCGCCTGTGTATCGGTTGGGGACATCTCTACGCTGCTGATCCGCCTCCGCTTGGGATGGTTTCCTGTGGACGGGACTCTCGCTGCTGTCTTGGATCCGCTTTGAACTGAACTCTCGCGGCTGTGTTGGAGTCACTATGGATTGAACTTTCACAGTATCATGTTAGACCCGCTAGACATACATTACTTTCGGTCCCCTCGGGGGGGGGGGGTTGCCCACATTTGAGGTCCTCTCCAAGGTTTCTCATAGTCATCATTGTCACTGGCGTCCCACTGGGTGTGAATTCTCCCTGCCCACTGGGTGTGAGTTTTCCTTGCCCTTATGTGGGTTCTTCCGAGGATGTCGTAGTCGTAATGGTTTGTACAGTCCTTTGAGACATTTGTGATTTAGGGCTATATAGATAAACATTGATTGATTGATTGATAGAACATGCTATACGTTTACCAAACAATCTGTCACTCCTAATCGGTAAATCCCATGAAATCTTCTTCCTCAATGTCGCTTCTAAACAACTCTGCCAACTCAAAAGGTATGCGGCGCTTCCTCTTGTCGTTTTCTGCTGCATATTTCACTACGTCCAGCTTGTAATCTGCAGTACATGATTTCCTTTTCGGTGCCATTTTTGTTCAGCCCTTTTCAGTTTTTATAAGTTACCGCCAACGTTGAAATGATCCATTTTAATAGATACGGCCTTAGCATATAGCAGTTAGCATCGCATGACCCACAATGCACTTCTGCCATGACCCTCCCCCGCCGAATTCTTATTGGTTGACGTGTGTGTGACGATTGCTGACTTTTCCTTCGTCTCTTCCACGAATGAGATAAATAATATTATTTAATATTATACGGTAATGTGGTAATAATTTCACACATAAGTCGCTCCGGAGTATATGTCGCACCATCGGCCAAACTATGAAAAAAACAGCGACTTATAATCCGAAAAATATGGTAGTAATATTACAAAAGTAAATAAAAACACGTTTGTGCACTAAAAAAAACAAAACACATGTATTTCTTCTTCTCATTGTTTTACTACGCTTTGCTTTGTTTGAGTTTGAGTTTATTTGGAACATGCATGCATACAACATGATACATCACAATTTCCAGTTTCTCTATTCAACATGGTCGAAAGGAGTAGGAAGAAGCAGTGCTTATTTAATCCTTCCACGTTTCCTTTACTTAGCAGTTGCTAAAACTTTTCTTCACTTCCTGTTCTCAATTTATTCCCAACATACTCCATAAGTAATAACAATAAAAATAAATTAATAATAATAATCGGTGACGTGAGTTATATTTCATATGGTGAGATGAGTAAGATTATCTTGAAAATGAATGGATGGATGAAATAAATTCAGAATGTTTATCATGGAGAATTATTTCGATACTTTTCTAAATAAAAGGGGACCACAAAAAATTGCATTTTTGGCTTTATATTAACAAAGGGTACATTAAACATATGTCTTTTATTGCAAGTTTGTCCTTAAATAAAATAGGAAACACAATACACCTTGTCTTTTAGTAGTAAGTAAACAAACAAAGGCTTAGAAATTAGCTGCTGACATATGCAGTAACATATTGTGTCATTTTTCATTCTATTATTTTGTCAAAATTATTAGGGCAAGTGGTAGAAAATTTAATATTAATCTACTTGTTCATGTATTCTTAATATCTGCTTACTTTCTCTTATAACATGTTCTATCTACACTTCTGTTGAAATGTAATAATCACTTGTTCGTCTGTTGTTTGATAATTTACATTAGTTTTGAATGATACCACACATCTGGGTGTCAATCTGATACCAAGTCGTTACTGGATCATACATTGGTCATATTCAAAGTCCTCATGTGTCCAGGGACATACTTCCTGAGTGTATAAACAATAATATAAATTTGTGGACTGGTACTTTTCAAAGGCGGTATAGTACCGAATATAATTCATTAGTATTGCGGTACTATATTAATACCGGTCTACCGTACAACCCTACTATAAGGGTGTTATTTTATGTGTCCAGAGGACTTTTAATCTTTTAAGGCCCAGGCTGTTTGTTTACATGCTTTTTTTATTTGTCTTTGCTATTTGGGCTTATTGGACCTTAATTACAATAAAAACTAAAAATCCTCTTTTGATATGATGTACTTAGTCCATAAGTACACAAACGTGTACTTCATGTGTAGTGACATGCAAATTTTTATTCCTACACTTTTTTTCCAAATTCCATTGTATGTTATACTCTTCTGACACCACCAAATAGCAGCAAAAGTGTCCACATAAGTGGCCATAAGACCCCTATTCAGTAGTATACACAATTTTGGAAATAGAACTAAAAGGTGCTGTCCACGCATGTGGCAACGAAGGCCTTTAGAGGTGTTAATGTTGGATTTATACATAAGAAAGATACATTGAGGGTCTGGAACCAATTAACAGCGATAACCGAGGGCGACTGTATACAAGTATAAATAATTAATAGTGCGTACCACACATAATAAAACATGTGTAACATAACATACTGTGTATATCTTTTACAAATACCTAAAGTAAAGATGCAAAATTACAATTTGAAATGTAATTTGATATGACATTGCAATTATGAGAAAACTATGCTTTTTATTTCCTGACAATTTGTGCCATGTAAGTATCCAAACCTTAATTTTAAAAAATAAGGTTTAGATACTTACATGGCACAGATTGTGCATTATTTTAAAGTATAAATATAGAGTGAATCATTGATGCATATTATTAAAAAATACGTATTCTTTGGACTATAAGTTGCAGTTTTTTTTCATAGTTTGACCGGGGGTGCGACTTATACTTAGGAGCGATTTATGTGTGAAATTATTAACACATTACCGTAAAATATCAAATAATATTATTTAGCTCATTCACGTAAGAGACTAGACGTATAAGATTTCATCGGATTTAGCAATTAGGAGTGACAGATTGTTTGGAAAACGTATAGCATGTTCTATATGTTATAGTTATTTGAATGACTCTTACCATAATATGTTACGTTAACATACCAGGCACCTTCTCAGTTGGTTATTTATGCCTCATATAACGTACACTTATTCAGCCTGTTGTTCACTATTCCTTATTTATTTTAAATTGCCTTTCAAATGTCTATTCTTGGTGTTGGGTTTTATCAAATAAATTCCCCCCAAAAATGCGACTTATACTCCAGTGCGACTTATATATGTTTTTGTCCTTCTTTATTATGCATTTTTGGCAGGTGCGACTTATACTCCGGAGCGACTTATACTCCGAAAAATACGGTAATTGTTATTAATGGTTCCAGGGACTTGGAGGCTTTCAGTGTGTCTGCTGGTGAGAATCTACATGTAAGATGTATAAATGATTCGTGGATTACTTAAAGGCCTACTGAAATGAGATTTTCTTATTTAAACGGGGATAGCAGGTCCATTCTATGTGTCATACTTGATTATTTCGCGATATTGCCATATTTTTGCTGAAAGGATTTAGTAGAGAACATCCACGATAAAGTTCGCAACTGGAGAAAAGCCCTGCCTCTACCGGAAGTCGCAGACGATGACGTCACATGTTGATGGCTCCTCACATATTCACATTGATTTTAATGGGAGCCTCCAACAAAAAGTGCTATTCGGACCGAGAAAACGACAATTTCCCCATTAATTTGAGCGAGGATGAAAGATTCGTGTTTGAGGATATTGATAGCGAAGGACTACAAAAAAAAACAAAAAAAACGCGATTGCATTGAGACGGATTCTGATGTTTTTAGACACATTTACTAGGATAATTCTGGGAAATCCCTTATCTTTCTATTGTGTTGCTAGTGTTTTAGTGAGTTTAACAGTACCTGATAGTCGGAAGTGTACGTCCACGGCCGGGTGTTGACGCCAATGTCTCAGGGAAGTCGACGGCAGCTGTATGGACGGCACAAGCTCAGCTGATATCCGGTAAGAGGCGACTTTTTAACCACAATTTTCTCATCAAAACCTGCTGGTTAACATTTGGTTGGGATCCATGTTCGCTGTGATCCAAAGTAAAGTTTCACCTCCGTGATTTTTAAACAAGGAATCACAGTGTGTTTGTGTGGCTAAAGGCTAAAGCTTCCCAACTCCGTCTTTCTACTTTGACTTCTCCATTATTAATTGAAAAAATTGCAAAAGATTCAGCAACACGGATCTCCCAAATACTGTGTAATTATGCCGTTAAAGCAGACGACTTTTAGCTATGTGTGTGCGCAGCGCTCATACTTCCTAAAAACCTGTGACTTCTTGCGTACACGTCATCATTACGCGATGTTTTCAAGAAAAAATTTAAAATTGCAACTTAGTAAATTAAAAAGGCCGTATTGGCATGTGTTGCAATGTTAATATTTCATCATTGATACTATCAGACTGCGTGGTGGGTAGTAGTGGGTTTCAGTAAGCCTTTAAATATGTAATTTGTCATGTGCCATGCACCAGTTAATACTATGGTGATATTTCACTGGGTAAAGGGGTTGCATCTCTGCCCCCCCCCCCACCCCCGCCCCTCAACCCCATGCAGAGAACTGCCCTAGCAAGTTTGCAAAGTGCAATTTCCAGCTAATGTGGAGGTCGCCGCAGCAGGCGCAGAGGGCGTAGTACAACATAATGGCTCTGCGAGTGTAAATATTGCTTTTAGGGGGGGAGACACGATTGCGGGAGGCGAGGGGGTGAGAAATTTCCATAGTGTATACGCCGGCGCCACTGGAGGCCTTTCGCCGGGGCAGAATAGATTTTCCATTGTGGTGTGTCACATTAGATTTTGGGAGGTGCTCAGTGGCAGGTACATGTCATTAGTAACACTTTAGTACGGTAATGAAGCTTTTTATTTAGCCGCCGCTCCTCTCATGAATGAATAAGGAGCTGCTCCCCGACTGGGCCCAGCCAGGGGGAGCGGGCAGAGGCCACGTGGCACCCTGGGGAATGCCGGGGTGGGTTAAAGCACCATTACTGTCACACTCGCGGCGCACACACACGCGCACGCGCACACACACACACACACACACACACACACAAACACACACACACACACACACACACACACACACGTATTTGTTACCTTCTTGAGACCTCTCAATAATGCCTCCCTCTTTAGGACCACCCTTTCTATATATACAAAGACTTGTACTAACAAAATTAATAATATAAACATACGATGCAGATATTAAAAAAACGTTGTTGTGAAAAATGAGTTGGAATTTCACAAGAAAATGGTCACAATTTCACAAAAAAAATATAATAAAAGTCGTCATTTTACTCAACGCAAGTCCAAATTTAACAAGAAAAAACGAACGTTTGTGCAATATTATTATAAAAGTTGGAATTTTACTCGACTTATTTATTTACAAAAAAGGTTAACATTTTGGCAATTTCAAGAAAAGAGGCGCAATTTTACTGGACAAAAGTCACAATTTTATAAGAAAATTTTAAAATGTTGGCAATATCATAACAATAATATGAATTTTTCTTGGCAATATTACGACAAATGTAATTAATTTACTTAAAAAAATGTCCCTATTTTACCAGGACAACAAAACAATTGGCAATATTGTGATAACATTCAGAATTTTATATGACAAATGTCACCATTTTAAATTAAAAAGCAATAATTTTTCATAAAAAAAGTCTTAATTTGACAAGAAAATATTGCAATATTACTGAAATAGAAAGAATGTGAGCAATTGTTTGCAATTTTATTAGAAAAAATGGCCACATTGTGAGAAAAAGACTGCTTTTAGTTAATTTTGTATTAATTTTTTTATTTATGTTCCCGCCTTCCGCCCGATTGTAGCTGAGATAGGGACCAGCGCCCCCCGCAACCCCAAAGGGAATAAGCGGTAAAAAATGGATGGATGGATGTTTTATTTAAAGTTATGACAGTATGTTAAAGTAAAGTACCAATGATTGTCACACACACACACTAGGTGTGGCGTAATTAATCTCTACGTTTGACCCATCACCCTTATTCACCCCCTGCGAGGTGAGGGGAGCAGTGAGCAGCAGTGGTGGCCGGGCCCGAGAACCATTTTTGGTGATCTAACCCCCAATTCCAACTCTTGAGGCAGAGTGCCAAGCAGGGAGGTAATGGGTGGCCATTTTTATAGTCTTTGGTCTCTATATACACCCATCCATTTTATTAAATTTGGCAAAAAGAGGTGCATTTCAATTTCTTACACACACACTTTTTATTAGATATGTTGGCCGGTGGGGGAGCACTTTTAAAACTGACACAGAGTCAATTTGAAAAGTCCCTCCTTTTTGGGACCACCCTCATTTTAAAAGGTTTTCCGTATTGGGACCATGATTTATGTCTTAACATGTTCACCGGTCCTCATATGGACGGTACTTTTCCTTTTTGATGTCTCAAGAAGGCTACAAATACAACAACACACACACACACACACACACACACACACACACACACACACACGTATTTGTTACCT
This sequence comes from Nerophis ophidion, assembly GCF_033978795.1. NCBI lineage: Eukaryota > Metazoa > Chordata > Actinopteri > Syngnathiformes > Syngnathidae > Nerophis > Nerophis ophidion. Next base: position 64,221,433 of record NC_084612.1, read on the forward strand.
TCTTGAGACCTCCCAATAATGCCTCCCTCTTTAGGACCACCCTTTATCGATATATAAAGATTTGTATTAACAACATTAATAATATAAACATACAATGCAAATATAAAAAAGCTTGCTGTGAAAAATGAGTTGGAATTTCACAAGAAAATGGTCACAATTTCACAAGAAAAGTATAATAAAAGTCGTCATTTTACTCAACGCAGGTCAAAATTTAACAAGAAAAACCGAACGTTTGTGCAATATTATGATAAAAGTTGGAATTTTACTCGACTTATTTATTTAAAAAAAGGTTAACATTTTGGCAGTTTTATGAAAATAGGCGGAAATTTACTGGACAAAAGTCACAATTGTATAAAAAAAACTGAAAAATGTTGGAAATATTATAACAATAATCTGAATTTTTCTTGGCAAAATTATGACGAATGTAATAATTTTACTTAAAAAATGTCACTATTTTACAAGGACAACAAAACAATTGGCATTATTGTGATTAAAGTCTGTATTTTATATGACAAATGTCACCATTTTGAATTAAAAGTAATAATTTTACATAAAAGTCATATTTTTACGAGAAAATATTGCAATATTACTGAAATGGAAAGAATATGAGCAATTGTTTTCAATTTTATTAAAAAAAACGGACACTGCTTTTAGTTAATTTTGTATTTATTCATGTTTTATTTCAAGTTCAGGGTCAAGGTTCAAGTTTATTTCTCACATGCAGACTACACCACAGTGAAATGCTTTTTTCCATGCTCTTCAGATATTGCGTACAGTGGGATCCAAACACTAGTTGCAGAATCTAATACACTAAATACAAAAAAAAAAATGGAATAGCTCTGATGTTCATTAATTACAAGACAATTAAGTTGCACAACACAGTTATGACAGTATGTTAAAGTACCAATGATTGTCACCATTTTGAATTAAAAAGCAATAATTTCACATAAAAAACGTCATAATTTTACGAGAAAATATTGCAATATTACAGAAATAGAAAGAATATGAGCAATTGTTTGCAATTTTATTAGAAACAATGGACACATTGTGAGAAAAAGACTGGTTTTAGTAATTTTCAATCAATCAATCAATCAGTGTTTACTTATATAGCCCTAAATCACTAGTGTCTCAAAGGGCTGCACAAACCACCACGACATCCTCGGTAGGCCCACATAAGGGCAAGGAAAACTCACACCCAGTGGGACATCGGTGACAATAATGACCCAGTGGGACGTCGGTGACAATGATGACTATGTCGAGCGGGTCTAACATGATACTGTGAGAGTTCAATCCACAATGGATCCAACACAGTCGCGAGAGTCCAGTCCAAAGCGGATCCAACACAGCAGCGACAGTCCTGTTCACAGCAGAGCCAGCAGGAAACCATCACAAGCGGAGGCGGATCAGCAGCGCAGAGATGTCCCCAGCCGATACACAGGCAAGCAGTACATGGCCACCGGATCGGACCGGACCCCCTCCACAAGGGAGAGTGGGACATAGAAGAAAAAGAAAAGAAACGGCAGATCAACTGGTCTAAAAAGGGAGTCTATTTAAAGGCTAGAGTATACAAATGAGTTTTAAGGTGAGACTTAAATGCTTCTACTGAGGTGGCATCTCGAACTGTTACCGGGAGGGCATTCCAGAGTACTGGAGCCCGAACGGAAAACGCTCTATAGCCCGCAGACTTTTTTTGGGCTTTGGGAATCACTAATAAGCTTTGAACGCAGATTTCTTGCCGGGACATATGGTACAATACAATCGGCAAGATAGGATGGAGCTAGACCGTGTAGTATTTTATACGTAAGTAGTAAAACCTTAAAGTCACATCTTAAGTGCACAGGAAGCCAGTGCAGGTGAGCCAGTATAGGCTCACTTTGTATGTTTGTATGTTAAAGTATGTTAAAGTTAAAATTACCAATGATTCTAACACACACACTAGGTGTGGCATAATTAATCTCTGCGTTTGACCCATCACCCTTGTTCACCCCCCTGCGAGGTGAGGGGAGCAGTGAGCAGCAGCGGTGGCTGCGCCCGGGAACCATTTTTGGTGATTCACCCCCCAATTCCAACCCTTGATACTGAGTGCCAAGCGGGGATGTAATGGGTCCAATTTTTATAGTCTTTGGTCTCTATATAGATCCATCCATTTTATTAAATTTGGCCAAAAGGGGTGCATTTCAATTTCTTACACACTTGTTATTTCATATGTTGGCCAACGGGGAGCACTTTTAAAACCGACACAGTTAATTTAAAAAGTCCCTCCTTTTTGGGACCACCCTCATTTTGATAGATTTCACCACCAGGGGGTCCAAATGAGACATTCTCTATTAGATGCAATGGTTTTCCGTATTGGGACCACGATTTATGTCTTAACTTGTTCACCGGTCCTCATATGGACGGTACTTTTCCTTTTTGATGTCTCATGAAGCCTACAAATACAAGAACACACCGACACACACACTACACACACACACCCTCCCCATCTCCGCTCCCTGGGGTCCTGATCTGACACTCTATTTACACACACATTTACACAGTCGACTCCCTCCTTTATAAAGCTGACAGCCACTTAAGCGCTACATTACTCGCAGGCAGCTACAGCCTCGCAACGCTGGGAGTGGAGCGGCGGTCCGTTAGCGGCCTGCCTCGTCTTTGGCCGACGACCGCGCGGAGCAACAGCTGTTAATGACTCAACTAGACACGCGGCACTAAACTACGACAAACAAACACACACCCTCAGTTCGTAGACCACTTTGCGCTGCTTTTTCTCGTGTTCTGTCCAACAACAAAACAAAGTAACATAGCAGCCAAGACAATTACAACTACAGTCGTGGTCAAAAGTTTACATACACTTGTAAAGAATATAATGTCATGGCTGTCTTGAAGCACTTGATTGAAGCACACAGTTGTTTGTCACAAAAAAATCATGAAGTTTGGTTCTTTTATGGAAATATTATGGGTCTACTGAAAATGTGACTGCTGGGTCAAAAGTATACATACATAAATTTTTGGTTACATGTCCCTTGGCATGTTTCACTGCAATAAGGCGCTTTTGGTAGCCATCCACAAGCTTACGACAAAAAGTAGCATTACTGCTAATATGTAGCATCATTTGAAAAGTCGCCTGATAGAGAATGAAGAGTGCTCACTCCGCATGTCAACACTTCCTTGAGTGCCACACCAACAAAATGACGAGGCAACCATTTCCACTTTAACACCGTATGTAAAAAATAGTGAACATAGCGATTTGATTTGCTATTATGCAGCTCAATTTATTTGACATTTATTGAAAAATCTTGTGTGACATGATGCACAAAAGTGCACTTTATTGGTTTTAAACTATTGTAGTGGCGTTCTGTACAAAAAGTGCACTTTCATTTAGTTTTGTTTTGATATGTCATCTTAGTGACATCATGCACAAAAGTGCACTAATAGCTTGTTTTAAAATGTCTCAGACAATCTTGCACTTTCTGTTTTGGAAATGACATGAATGTTTGTGCCACTGCCTAATAAATACAGTTTTGGTCAATTGACTTAGTAGTGATTTCCTTGTCTGCATGAGCGTTTAAAATGAGCATATATTAATGCAGTATGAACAATAATGTAGACACATAGAAAAAAGGCCATATCGCCCAGCCCTACTTTACGGAGAGTAAATAGGATATGGTTCATTGGATACAATGAAACACAATTACCGTATTTCCTTGAATTGCCGCCGGGTATGAAATATGGGCGTGCCTTGAACTACTGCCGGGTCAAACTTGCTTCCCAAAATTATTAGCGCATGCTTACTATTATCGCTGGGTCGAATTCGTGGCGTTACGAGAGACACTTTCCCTGTCGTCAATGTCAAGATGGCGGAGGCAGCAAGGTCGGCAACCTTTACCACCCAAAGAGCCATTTTAACCCATTTCACAATGACAATGGGAGCCGCAAAACTCTTTTGAAATGTATAATGAAATTCCACAGCATTAGGAGTGTTTTTTTGCTTGTACTATTGTGTAAATCAGGGGTCTTGTTCATCAGCCACACAGGTTACACTGAAGGTTGTGATATAAACAAGTTTAACAGTTAACTCTTACTAATATGTGCCACACTGTGAACTCACACCGAACAAGAATGACAAACACATTTCTGGAGAACATCGGCTCTGTACCACATTATAAACGCAACATAAGAATTACCCAGAATGCAATGCATCCATGACTCATACTGCTTGTATCATACACCCCGCTAGGACCAAGCCCCCCCAGTGCGTTGGTTGAGATGGGCGGGGTTTGGTGCTAGCAGGATGTATAATATAAGCAGTAGGAGTCATGGATGCATTGCATTTTGGGTAATTCTTATGTTGCGTTTATTATGTGTTACAGAGCCGATGTTCTCCAGAAATGTGTTTGTCATTCTTGTTTGGTGTGGGTTCACAGTGTGGCACATATTAGTAAGAGTGTTAAACTTGTTTATATCACAACCTTCAGTGTAACTTGTATCACCCAGTATGCCTTCCAATATCGTCCGTGTGACGATAGAAGCAGCGAAATGCATGCATCAATTGAAGGTTATTCCAAGCCTACAGTGCTGGAAAATAATAACCATAATAAAGTTTTTTTTATTATTAATTGTGCTCTTCGTGATAGTTCCCTCACATCACACTGAAATATTTGCTGCATGCCACTGGTAACCGCAGGGGTGAGAAGAGGTTTTAAAGATATTAGCGCCTGCTTACTATTACCGCATGCCTTGAATAGGCGCAGGAGTGAGAAGAGGTTTTAAATTAATTAGCGCCCCGGCGGCTATTCAAGGAAATACGATAGGCATACAAAGTCCACTTGTTGACTTTATGCGTTCAAAGAACTCTGGCTTATTAGTGATTCACAGAGCCCAAAAAAAGTCTGCGGGCTATAGAGCGTGTTCTCTTTGGGCTCCAGTACTCTGGTAAGCCCTCTTGGTAACTGTTAGAGATGCTACCTGAGTAGAAGCATTTCAATCCCATCTTAAAACTCATTTGTATACTCTAGCCTTTAAATAGACACCCCCCCCCCCCCTTTTTGACCAGTTGATCTGTCGTTTCTTTTCTTTTCTGCTCTGTCACCCTCTCCCTCGTGGAGGGGTGGGGGGGGGGGAGAGCACAGGCTCGGTGGCCATGGATAAGTGCTGGCTGTCCAGAGCCGGGACCCCGTGGTGGACTGCTTGCCTGTGCATCAGTTGGGGACGTCTCTGCGCTGCTGACCTGTCTCCGCTTGGGATGGACTGGACTGGACTCTCACTATTATGTTAGATCCACTATGAACTGGACTTTCACAATATTATGCTAGATCCACTCGACGTCCATTGCACCGGTCGCCAAGGTTTCTCATTTTCATACCACTGGGTTGAGTTTTTCCTTGCCCTGATGTGGGATTTGAACCGAAGATGTTGTTGTGGCTTGTGTAGCCCTTTGAGACACTTGTGATTTAGGGCAGGGCAATATAAATAAAGATTGATGTGGCGACTTGTCCAGGGTGTAGCCCACCCTCCGCCCGATTTTAGCTGATATAGTCGCCAGCGCCCCCCGCGACCCCAAAACGGAATTAGCGGTAGGAAATGGATGGATGGATGATTGATGGATTGTTTTTTTCCACTCTAGTGTACTTTAAAAAGCATCCAAACAATCCAATCTATTAAGGTTTTATATACATGCTGTAAGTCTGTACGTAATGTAGTAACGGGAATATTTATAATATCAATGATCTATTGCTAACGATGGACTCTGATGCGTCATCTATGTTGCTGCTCCTCGATCTTAGCGCTGCTTTCGATACCGTCGATCATAATATTTTATTAGAGCGTATCAAAATACGAATTGGTATGTCAGACTCAGCCCTGTCATGGTTTAACTCTTATCTTACTGATAGGATGCAGTGCGTCTCCTATAACAGTGTGTCCTCGGACTATGTTAAGGTAACGTGTGGAGTTCCCCAGGGTTCGGTCCTTGGCCCTGTACTCTTCAGCATCTACATGCTGCCGCTAGGTGACGTCATACGCAAATACGGTATTAGCTTTCACTGTTATGCTGATGACACCCAACTTTACATGCCCCTAAAGCTGACCAACATGCCGGACTGTAGTCAGTTGGAAGCGTGTCTTAATGAAATTAAACAATGGATGTCCGCTAACTTTTTGCAACTTAATGCCAAAAAAACGGAAATGCTGATTATCGGTCCTGCTAGACACCGACCTCTATTTAACAATACAACTTTAACATTTGACAACCAAATAATAAAACAAGGTGACTCTGTAAAAAATCTGGGTATTATCTTCGACCCAACTCTCTCCTTTGAGTCACACATTAAAAGCGTTACTAAAACGGCCTTCTTTCATCTCCGTAATATCGCTAAAATTCGCTCCATTTTGTCCACTAAAGACGCCGAGATCATTATCCATGCGTTTGTTACGTCTCGTCTCGATTACTGTAACGTATTATTTTCGGGTCTCCCCATGTCTAGCATTAAAAGATTACAGTTGGTACAAAATGCGGCTGCTAGACTTTTGACAAGAACAAGAAAGTTTGATCATATTACGCCTGTACTGGCTCACCTGCACTGGCTTCCTGTGCACTTAAGATGTGACTTTAAGGTTTTACTACTTACGTATAAAATACTACACGGTCTAGCTCCAGCCTATCTTGCCGATTGTATTGTACCGTATGTCCCGGCAAGAAATCTGCGTTCAAAAGACTCCGGCTTATTAGTGATTCCTAGAGCTCAAAAAAAGTCTGCGGGCTATAGAGCGTTTTCCGTTCGGGCTCCAGTACTCTGGAATGCCCTCCCGGTAACAGTTCGAGATGCTACCTCAGTAGAAGCATTTAAGTCTCATCTTAAAACTCATTTGTATACTCTAGCCTTTAAATAGACCTCCCTTTTAGACCAGTTGATCTGCCGCTTCTTTTCTTTCTCCTATGTCCCCCCCTCCCTTGTGGAGGGGGTCCGGTCCGATGACCATGGATGAAGTACTGACTGTCCAGAGTCGAGACCCAGGATGGACCGCTCGTCGGGACCCAGGATGGACCGCTCGCCTGTATCGGTTGGGGACATCTCTACGCTGCTGATCCGCTTCAGATGGTTTCCTGTGGACGGGACTCTCGCTGCTGTCTTGGACCCACTATGGATTGAACTTTCACAGTATCATGTTGGACCCGCTCGACATCCATTGCTTTCGGTCCCCTAGAGGGGGGGGGTTGCCCACATCTGAGGTCCTCTCCAAGGTTTCTCATAGTCAGCATTGACGCTGGCGTCCCACTGAATGTGAATTCTCCCTGCCCACTGGGTGTGAGTTTTCCTTGCCCTTTTGTGGGTTCTTCCGAGGATGTTGTAGTCGTAATGATTTGTGCAGTCCTTTGAGACATTTGTGATTTGGGGCTATATAAATAAACATTGATTGATTGATATTTATAATAACATTTATTATTCAGGTATTTTGATAATTTTAAGCATATGCGACGCATCAATTTTAAAAATGAATCACAACATGCTCAATGCAGACTTTATGAGAGCCAGAAACAGAATAACATCATTTACTGTACAATGTCTGCTGTCATTTAGATGCTGACTGCTAGAATCTTGTTATATTCCTGTTTTAGATGAAAAATGGCTCATAATCCTCACAAAGAAATGGGTGCGGGGGTTGGAATCAAGCGTCTTTTCGTGTCGTTCTTGCCATTCCGAGTCTAACTTTGGCTGTCATAGTGTACCAACTTGTCGGATTACATGCTGGTCCTTCTACTATCCAGGTGAAAGGCAAGATTTATGATATACAATCTACTTCTACGAGCAAAGGAAGCGAAGAAGCAGCAGACCATTTGATGATGTAAACAAACACACAAGTTAGTTTGTCTGCGTCATCACAAAATCTTGGTTAAAATTAATGTCACCAAATGTAAATGGAGTATTGTTGGCGCTTTTTGGGCGGAATAGAGGACTTCCCATTGGCTCCACTGCGAATAGACTTATTTACGAGTTAGAATGCATAAAAAGAAAGATGTATTTCAGAAAGATTTAAAAATTCCAAAAATGTGTAGTGCACTTTTAAGATCAGGGTCTGATCATGCCTAGGAGTTGATATTGACTCCAATGGCGCCACCAATTGGTGGAAATGTACAGCTATTAATAATACCCTATATACGGATGTGACTGCATCATTAAAATGACACCAACAGGTGTCACAAGGATGATCCTGACAAACCATTAGCTTATTTATATCTTATTTTTCAGATGTTTTTGCCCATGCGTCTGTATTTGGGGCAGCTTCTTTAGCATAGGCTGCACAAGCTTTTAAAAACACTGTCTTAGTGAGGCTGGCAGTTCAGGTGGCTAATAAGGTTTGATGTGTTGAAGCGTGATGTTTTTTCTTCCTCTTCACAGAATGTTTGTTGAACATTCAGTGCAAATAGCACGCCAAATGTCTTCCTCTGAAACAATAAGGAAATAGTGTTTCCATATACATGAACTATACACTACCTTTTTTTAAATATGGCAACAGCGGAGCATACATGTGCATGTACGAGCCATCTTCACCTCAACTGAGAAAAAGAAAGAACTTATTGACTCCAAGTGAATATAAAAATGGTGCACTTGTGCAAAGCACTTTGGGTAAACATCTACCATATATGCAGATATTCATTGATGTAACTAAGCCAAAGTACATCAGTAAAGACCAAAACTGATACATGGATGATACAGCAGAGGATTGGGAGAATGTCATGTGGTCAGATGAAACCAAAATAGAACTTTTTGGTATAAACTCAACTCGTCGTGTTTGGAGGAAGAAAAATATTAAATTGCATCCCAAGAACACCACACCTACTGTGAAGCATGGGGGTGGAAACATCATGCTTTGGGGCTGTTTTTCTGCTGAGGGGACAGGACGATTGATCCGTGTTAAGGAAAGAATGAATGGGGCCATGTATCGGGAGATTTCGAGCCAAAACCTCCTTCCATCAGTGAGAGCTTTGAATGGTTGACCAAATACTTATTTTCCACCATAATTTACAAATAAATTCTTTAAAATTCCTACAATGTGAATTCCTGGATTTTTTTTTCACATTCTGTCTCTCACAGTTGAAGTGTACCTATGATAAAAATGACAGACCTCTGTCATCATTTTAAGTGGGAGAACTTGCACAATCGGTGGCTGACTAAATACTTTTTTGCCCCACCGTATATATACAGTATAGAGAGAGAGAGAGAGAGAGAGAGAGAGAGAGAGAGAGAGAGAGAGAGAGAGACATACTGTAATAACGAAGTAAATAATGAAGATTAAAAAACAATTACAAAAAAATATATATAAAAAATTAAAAGCTTACCTTTTTTTATATTTGCATAGTTTGTACACATTATTAATGTTGTAAATACAAATCTTTGTATATCTAGAAAGGGTGGTCCTAAAGAGGTAGGCATTTTTCGGCGGTCTCAAGAAGATAAGAAATACAAGAATATGTGTGTGTTTGAGTGTGTGTGTGTGCATGTGTGTGTGTGTGTGTGTGTGTGCGTGTGTGTGCCGGCTGAGTGACATTGACCATTGTTACACAGGTGGCAAAAGCTCCGTCTCAGCACCTCCTCCTCCTCCTCCTCCTCTGGTAGCCTCATCACAGCTCACGGCCCGGTGCAGCGAGGCGGTTAGAGTAGCAATGGCTGGTCAGGGCCCCCATGTCACCCCCTAGCATCCACACTGTTCATTTCCCTTTCATCTTGAGTGTGAAATCGCTGCCGGTGCAGCGCTGACCTCAGCATTAAGAGGTCAACTATTGAAATCTGATGTGTGCCTCTCTGGCTGAGGGACTCTAACAGATGGAGGGCAAAGAGAGGGGAGGTGGGCAGAGAGAATCGTCTTGAGTGCTCAGAAGTTGTGTCTTAGTCACAACTTTTGGGGCGAAAAAAGTTGCGATGTCAAAAGTCGCCGCAGACTATTAGTACCTCCACCAAGGAGTTTTTCCATCACCATTTGTCTGATTGCAGGGAAAGTCCGAAACGTACTTCTACGAAACTCCAAAAATCTATTGACATTAAGGGTGTAACGGTGCACAAAAATTTCAGTTCGGTACGTACCTCGGTTTAGAGGTCACAGTTCTGTTCATTTTCGGTTCAGTAAGAAAACAACAAAATATAAATAGTTTGGTTATTTATTTACCAGATTTGTAAACAATTGCTTTATCCTTTTAACATTGGGAACACTATAATCATTCTGCCCACGTTAATCCACATTAAACTGCCTCAAGTTGTTGTTTTGATGAAATAAAATGACAAAACCTTTCTTCTACATATTAAAAGTGCAACATTAAACAGTCAAGTCAATTCATCATGCTTAATTTATTACAGCATTTGGGAAGCCTGTAGTTGACTTTTATTATGTAAATGTTATATTTTTTATCAATATGCGATAGCAGGGACCCTGCCATTCAAAACTAGGCTGCTACATAACTAATGATTCGTGTAACTATTGCTGAAAAAAAAACGTACAATAGCATTAGGAGAGACTATTCATCTCTGAAGACCATGGAGTTCAATGAAATAACAGACAGACAGGGCTTTGCTGCCCCTAACACACACACACGCACACACACACACAGGACGCACGCACACACACACACACACACACACACACACACACACACACACACACACACACACACACACACACACACACACACACACAGCAAAATGAGCTAACGTTACGCTAAAAGCTAACTAGCCTTCACCTCAAGCCAGAATTGCGAGCGAGCTGAGCTGCAGTTTGTTTCTAGAAGGTCAACGGGCTCATAGTGATGTTAGTAATAGTTGTTGTGACTGGGAAGTGTTTTTTATAATTTGGGGAGAGTCCGTTGCTCACCTGCTAAACTCATATCTGCTCGACGCTGAAGCATTGACTACATCGCTCTGAATACGCACTGCTGATTGGCTTTGTATGTAACCAATCAGATGGTTGTGTGGGTGGGTCAATACTGGGTGGTGACACAGAGGCAGAAAGCAGAGCAGCTTGTGAAAACTTTTGCTCACAAACTCGTTCGGTACGCCCGCATGCCGAACCGAAACCCCCGTACCGAAACGGTTCAATACAAATACACGTACCGTTACACCCCTAACTGACATACTTCATCATTCTCATGTAAACACTGCTCTATCCCGGCGGTCAGCAACCCGCGGCTCTTGAGCCACATGCGGCTCTTTAGTGCCACCCTAGTGGCTCCCTGGAGCATTTTTTTTTAAAAAAGGATTGAAAATGGAAAAAGATGGTGAAAAAAAAGATTTTTTTGTTTTAGTATGTTTTTTTGTTTCAGGACAAACATGACACAAACCTTCCCAATGCTAATATGCTATTTAGGCTATCTGTATGTACATATTGCATCAGTATGCCTCATTTGTAGGTACATTCGAGATCATGTAATATCCTTTACTCTTATCCTCTTTGTATATAATTTAGTTTTGCATGTCTCATGACACATTGTCTGTATGTAATATTGGCTGCATTTCAGGTAGTTTTTTGTGTGCCATGTTGTTCCAGACCACAGCAAACATTACCTAGCATGCCAAAGATTGTAATAAATCTATTAAAAGAAGACAGCCGGCTGTTTCCTTTAACTTGGACACACACATCTATACCTTTGGCCATTAAAAGCCAGTAATTTCCAGGAGTTATCTCACCATCTGAGTAGCCTCTGATTTACTAATGATTTCGAATGTTGTAAAAATGTGTAGAATAAATATTACATCCCAACATTTGTCAACAAAGACTTGCTTCAACCTGCGACACATACTCATTTTGATAGTAGGCTATTCTAGCTAATAAAGACACTTACGTCATGTGTTGCCTTCATTACAACACTTATATACAGCTTTTCATTTTTTGCGGCTCCAGACTGATTAGTTTTTTTGTATTTTTGGTCCTTATTGCTCTTTCGACGTTTTTGGTTGCCGACCCCTGGTCTATCCATTCACGAGCACAGTCAATGACAACATCTATGAATTCCCAAAATTAACCGTCTGGTGCAGAGATCAAAAGTAAAAATCTGCCTCTCCATTCACATACATTTATGTTTCTATTTACAGTAAAACGACATACCATTCAATCATAGAGAGACCTGTGCATCGTTAAGCATGCACATTTTTGACTTTACATGCATCCTTGTGTAGGATCACTTTTTGTCAGCTTCTTTAAAAATAAGTCCATTATCTATAAAACAAATGGAAAATGTTCCTTTATGTATTTCCATTTGCATGAACACAAAATATAAAAATAAACCTACACATTCACATAATGGTAATTGTGAACATCAATTCTGTCTGTCCATTAACTTTTAGCCTGATCTACCAATAAAAGTTTGTGTGTACTAAAACATGTGCAATCTTGATAGCAGGTGCAAAGTTGACCTACTAAGCTTATAAGGAGTGCAATCCATTTAGCATGTGTGTCTTCATGAATATGCAGAATCCGTGCTGACTGAAACGCCCACAACAGGAGGACGAGATGCAAATAGAATCATTTGAAGCTAACAATGTGATTTATCAAGACTGAAACTGATTTGCGACCGCTGATCGGTGTGTATATTTAGCACATTTGAACTATGGATGCAAACGGGCACTATGATGCAAAAATGGCTATGATTTTCACAATGACACGTCCAATCTAAATCAAAATTCAGTTTGATATAATTCCGGTTTTCTCTTTTTATAACTCTTTTTAAAAACGAAGATATTCTTACAGCTTTTCAAGTCTTTGGTTAGCGACTTGTCCAGGGTGTACCCCGCCTTCGCCCGATTGTAGCTGAGATAGGCGCCAGCGCCCCCCGCGACCCCGAAAGGGAATAAGCGGTAGGAAATGGATGGATGGGATGGATGTTTAGAGAATTCCATGCTTTCACACCAACAACAGACAAGCACATTTGTTTCAAATTTGTTCGCACTCTTGGATGTTTAAAGTCATACGGCCTTCTGTGGTTCTCATCTTCAGATGTGAACACATAACTTTTGTATGTCCTTCGGAAGAATTTTATTTCTCGCTTTGAACATCATTAATAGAGTATTCAATTCTACAATGTATTTTAGTTTTAACACTAAATAGGCCCTAGTGTGTGAATGTGAGTGTGAACGACTTCCGTCTATCTGTGTTGGCCCTGCGATGAGGTGGCTACTTGTCCAGGGTGTACCCCGCCTTCCGCCCGATTGTAACTGAGATAGGCGCCAGCGCCCCCCGCGGCCCCGAAAGGGAATAAGCGGTAGAAAATGGATGGATGGATGGATGGATGGATAATCCTGACCTAATGAAGTGGTTTTGTGTGGTCCTATATCGTACTTTAAAAATGATACAAATTGCTCTTTTCTGTGAAATAAAGGCAATATGTTGCTATGATATGTATTTCCCAATATTTCTGCACAATAATTGAAATAAGATAGAATACTAATTGTATTCAGTCTTAAAAAAAATATTATATGGCTCTCACGGAAATACCTTTTAAAATATTTGGCTTGTATGGCTCTCTCAGCTAAAAAGGTTCCCAACCCCTGCCTTAGTAGATCACCAGCAATATATCCACTAATAGTACACCATTTTTTTTAAAACTTTGCACACGCAATTAAGCACTTATTTGAGGTCTGAGTAGATCAGACCTGTAAAGTGAAGAGAAGTGTTAGCATGAAGTGTGCGAGGTGAAAACTTAAGTTTAACATCGTTTAGCATGCAAATGCAGACTGGTAAACATTGCGTCTGTCTCCCCACAGCCAGGACACATATATCCGCACGTAAAAAGACCAACTTTTTGGCAGCGTTCCAGCAACTTCCCGCCAAGTTTGTGCATTTTGAAGTCAATTCGACACCTCTGCTCAGTGTGAATCACCTGCAAGATAGGACTTTTTTTTTCCCAGGTCTTGTCTCTCATTTCCCATGGGCTACACTTTCATCCTTCTTTCTGCACAAGACCACCGTAAGCCCAAATAAGGTGTTTCTCCTCCCTGAAAAAGCTGAGGAGTTCACAATGCGCCAAAACTTTGGAGCGCCTCGCGCGTACGCAAACACCTTTCACTCTAAGGGGCGCCTGTAATCACAAATAAATAGCATTTCTGGCGATGAGCACGGAGCAGATAACTGGTAGATACGATGACTTCGATAAGAGGCAGTAATTTGGCTTTTAGAGATCGCTCCGGGGGTCTCGGTGCTGAGCGGCACTGATTGACTGCGAATATGGGAGGTTGGCTTTTTTTAACCCCCCCCCCCATCCCCGCTCCATTTTTTTTTTTTTATCTCTCCTGTTGAAGAGCTTTTCATCTCTGATGATTTTCTCCCTTTTCATACGTGTTTCCCCCCAGAAGGAGGCGAGATCACAAAGCAACACAAGGCAGAGTGGCATGTTTTAAAGCGATGGGCAAAATACAAATATTTGAAAATGTATTTCATGGTAATTATGTCAGGTTTCATGGCCTCGGTGCAGTACTGAGGCACAGCCTGGATGCCTTAATTTGTATAGAAATTGTAATCATTTGTTCATTTCAAGGTGAAAATTGCATTTTTTAATTTAAATTGTATCCTGCGTGATAGGCTATTATCTAGAAAAATTGTCTCTGTGTATGGCGGTCTATGCCCTGCCGTCACGCCTCTTTGGAGCCCACTTCTCCTGAGAAAGGGCTTACATGTGAATCTCCTGACTCAATGCACCCGGCTTGTTCTTCGTCGGCGCTGATGCACTCATTTCCATTCTGCGTATTAATATTAATTAGTTGGAAAGCACAGGCTCGTTTTTTATATGTAATCCAAGCTCCGGCGTTGCCAAGATTTTTATCCTTGTGCTGATTTCCGCCATTTACCACAACTTTATTTGGATTTGGACTTTTACATGCTCAATCTAATGAGATACAACGTATCTAAAAAAAGAAAAACGCTGAGTTTTCCTGTGTTGTGTTTTTTTCTAAAGTTTATTCTAAACGGTATTGTTGTTCCAACTAGGGTTGTACGGTATACCGGTATTGGTATAGTACAGTAATACCAATGAATCATATTCGGTACTATACCGCCTCTAAAAAATACCGGTGCACCCCACCGATATTTTTAACCATCACAAAACCTTTTTTCATTAAAAAAAAAATGATATTATGTTTATAAAATCAGGATATGTCCCTTGGACACATGAGGATACATACCAATATATGATCCTGTAATGACTTGGTATCGGATTGATACCTAAATTTGTGGTGTCATCCAAAACTAATGTAAAGCATCCAAAGAACAGAAGAATAAGTGATTATTACATTTTAACAGAAGTGTGGATAGAACATGTTTTTAAAAAAAGTAAGCAGATATTAAAAGTAAATGAACAAGTACATTAATAATACATTTTCTACCACTTGTCCTTAATAATGTTGACAAAATAATAGAATATAAATTACACAATATGTTACTAAATCCTCTAAAAACTGTATCATAACTATTACATTGGAATAATAGCTTTATTTATCACTTCGGTACTCTTGTCTTGTTCTGTATATTGTACAGTATTTTGTATTTCTACAGTGTTTTGTATATTGTACAGGATTGCTTGTTATTTTTATTGGATAGTAGTCTGTTTATTTCAATTGTTAGTTTTTCCTTTATTACCTCTTGTGTAATTTATTTTACCCCGTATTTGTTCCCACAACCGCACCTTAAATTGGAGTGTTTAATCTTGTTATATGCAAATATAATGACAATAAAGTCTATTCTATTCTAGTCTATTTAAAAATGACTGCTTTGTAAACTGAATCATGGTCCCAATGTTAAGATTAACAATGATTTAATGCATAATAATAAATAACAAATTAAATAAATAACAAAGATAACCCAACGACCTAAAACTCATTTTGAAAGTAAGGAAGTTGACCAGAGTGCTTTTTATAAAATTAGGTAGGTAGGCAAAAAGTAATAAAAGTAGTTCACTATATTATCTTTAAAAATCTAACATTTCTCACACAAGGCCTGCACAAGATAAATGTAAACAAAACATTTTGCTTCATGATTTCATATTGCATGTCCAAGTCTAGTAAAACTGCTTCAAGGTAAACTTGTTGCAAGCCCCGCCCACAGGCAGCCCCCCCCCCCAAGTCAAACCACTGCTATTAATTTGAAACTGTAAAATAAAGAAGTGAAACCGAAAAAAAAAAGTTATGAAACCTGAAAAAAAAAAACAAGTAGAAAAAAAAGTTGAAAATAAAAACTTGTGAAACACACCTAATAGTCTAAAACAGTGGTTCTTAACCTTGTTGGAGGTTCCCAACCCCGCCAGTTTCATACACGCATTCACCGAACCCATCTTTTGTGAAAAATCAAATGTTTTTTTTTCAAATTCAAGACAAAGTTATATGTTTTTTTTTCCATGGTGTACAAAATTAACCTTGCATGAACTCACAACAAATTACACACCTGCAAATCAGTGTGACTTCTGCTGTTGCCGTATCCATGATACGCCGATATGGAGAAGTTTTTATTCACACGATGACTCCGTACTTGCCAACCCTCCCGATTTTCCTGGGAGAATCCCGAATTCCAGTACCCCTCACGAAAATCTCCCGGGGCAACCATTCTCCTTTAGCGTCCTCTACAACCTGTCGTCACGTCCGATTTTCGGCGCATTCACATCATTTATGTGGCTTTTACACAAACATAAGTGAATGCAATGCATACTTGGTCAACAGCCATACAGGTCACACTAAGGGTGGCCGTATAAACCAGTGGTTCTCAAATGGGGGTACGCGTACCCCTAGGGGTACTTGAAGGTATGCCAAGGGGTACGTGAGATTTTTTTTTTAAATATTGTTAAAAATAGCAACAATTCAAAAATCCTTTATAAATATATTTATTAAATAATACTTTAACAAAATATGAATGTAAGTTCATAAACTGTGAATAAAAAATACAACAATGCAATATTCAGTGTTGACAGCTACATTTTTTTGTGGACATGTTCCATAAATATTGATGTTAAAGATTTATTTTTTGTGGAGAAATGTTTAGAATTAAGTTCATGAATCCAGATGGATCTCTATTACAATCCCCAAAGAGGGGACTTTAAGTTGATGATTACTTCTATGTGTAGAAATCTTTATTTATAACCGAATCACTTGTTTATTTTTCAACGAGTTTTTAGTTATTTTTATATCTTTTTTTCCCAAATACTTCAAGAAAGACCACTAAGAATGAGCAATAATTTGCACTGTTATACAATTTAATAAATGAGAAACTGATGACATAGTGCTGTATTTTCCTTCTTTATCTCTTTTTTTCAACCAAAAATGCGTTGCTCTAATAAGGGGGTACTTGAATAAAAAAAAATTTCACAGGGGGTACATCACTGAAAAAAGGTTGAGAACCACTGGTATAAACAACTTTAACACTGTTACAAATACGCATCACACTCTGAACCCACACCAAACAAGAATGACAAACACATTTGGGGAGAACATCCGCACCGTAACAAAACGTAACAAATACCCAGAATCCCTTTTAGCACTAACTCTTCTGGAATATACAATATACAGCTCCGCTAACACCAAACCCCGCCCACCTCAACCCCCACACTCCCCATCTCCCGAATTCGGAGGTCTCAAGGTTGGCAAGTATGGATGAGTTACCATGAATTGATTAACATAGACCCCAACTTAAACAAGTTGAAAAATGTATTCGGGTGTTACCATTTAGTGGTCAATTGTACGGAATATGTGCAATCTACTAACAAAAGTTTCAATCAATCAAGCAAAAATGGGTGTGTCTTGACTGGCTCTGCCGAACCCCTGAGGCCGACTCACCGAACCCCTAGGGTTCGATCGAACCCAGGTTAAGAACCACTGGTCTAAAAAAAAAAACAGTAATACGCAATGATTGTCAAAAGTGAGCATTTGTGTCTTCATTAATGTGCAGGATCCTGTTAGCTTATGTAAGTTCACCTAATAATGTGTCCCGTGAGTGTAAATAAATACTGTGTGTCATCGAAATAAAACCTTTCATAGTTGTATTAAACCTTTTTGCAAAAAGTAAAATGGCATTAATCTGCCACAATACCTCGTTCTAAGCCCTCTTTAATATTTTTTTTGACTTGCACTTTTTTTTTTTTTACAGATTATCTACTTTTAATACTCCAGACCTTGAAATTCAAAACAGCCCCCCAAAAAACAAGATTTCCTTCACCTATGCAAAACGAGGCGGTCCGGAGGAAGCAGATATATGCCGAGCGTCTCGCGAGGATCCTCGGAGGTGACGGGCCACAAAGCTGCGGCTCAGGTACATGGCATATGCTGGCATAATTACAGGATTTGTGGGGGATTATTATACTGTAAGTGCTTTCATGGCGACAGCTGGGAGCTTTTTATGCTGCCGGTGACGCGTAATCTCACAGAATAAAGCCGAGACCCCCAGAGCATCTCTTAATCATTTCTTAGCATACCTGCACACGGCTCCTCTCAACTCCCTTTCTGAGGACACATTCCTACTATTACAAGTACATTATTAGCACTCTCCAGGAAAACAATAGCGCCATTTTTTGCAAATAACCACACTGTAGCTTTCGCAATGCCACTGTATTACTAGCATCGCATACAGAGCATAGACCTCCACCAAGGCCCAAAAGGTTGTGTACGTCCTGGTTCATAGAGGACAACACGTAGAAATGAACAGGTAGATGCCGCCTGCAATGCCGCAGTCCATTTTCTTTTAAACAGCTCAACACAAGGTGAACATAAACAATAAAAACGGTGTCTTGCCTGATTTTGTAGTAATATAGACGTTGTATGCCTGCTGTAGGAGCACTTGTATTCAGAGGAGGAGCTACATTTCCATGTTTAGATACTAGCGACGTCCGATAATGTCGGACTGCCGATGTTATCGGCCGATAAATGCTTTAAAATGTAATTTTGGAAATTATCTGTATCGGTTTCAAAGAGTAAAATTTATGACTTTTTAAAATGCCGCTGTACGGAGTGGTACACGGACGTAGGGAGAAGTACAGAGCGACAATAAAACTTGAAGGCACTGCCTTCGCGTGCCGGACCAATAACATAATATCTACAGCTTCTCACACACACAAGTGAATGCAACGCATACTTGGTCAACAGCCATACAGGTCACACTGCGGGTGGCCGTATAAATCAGTGGTTCTCAAATGGGGGTACGCGTACCCCTGGGGGTACTTGAAGGTATGCCAAGGGGTACATGATATTTTTTTTAAATATTCTAAATATAGCAAAAATTCAAAAATCCTTAATAAATATATTTATTGAAAAATAGCAACAATTCAAAAATCCTTTATAAATATATTTATTGAATAATACTTCAACAAAATGTGAATGTAAATTCATAAACTGTGAAAAGAAATGCAACAATGCAAAATTCATTGTTGACATCTATTTTTTGTGTGGATATGTTCCATAAATGTTGATGTTAAAGATTTATTTTTTTGTGAAGAAATGTTTAGAATTAAGTTCATGAATCCAGATGGATCTCTATTACAATCCCCAAAGAGGGCACTTTAAGTTGATGATTACTTCTATGTGTAGAAATTCAATTGAATAATTGAATCACTTGTTTATTTTTCAACTTTATCTTTATTTTTCAACAAGTTTTTATTTATTTTTATATCTTTTTTTTCTAAGTAGTTCAAGAAAGACCACTACAAATGAGCAATATTTTGCATTGTTATACAATTCAATGAATCAGAAACTGATGACATAGTGCTGTATTTTACTTCTTTATCTCTTTTTTTCACCAAAAATACGTTGCTCTGATTAGAGGGTACTTGAATTAAATAAAATGTTCACAGGGGGTACATTACTGAAAAAAGGTTGAGAACCACTGGTATAAACAACTTTAACACAGTTATAAAAATGTGCCACACTGTGTACCCACACCAAACAAGAATGACAAACACATCTCTGGAGAACATCCACAACGGAGCACAACAAAAACACAACAGAACAAATACCAAAACCCCTTGCAGCACTAACTCTTCCGGGACGCTACAATATACACCCCCCACTACCTCCTACCCCCCTACCTCAACCCTGCCCACCTCAACCTCCTCATCCTCTCTCAGGGAGAGCATGTCCTAAATTCCAAGCTGCTGTTTTGAGACATGTTGAAAAAAAAAAAAATGCACTTTGTGACTTCAATAACAAATATGGCAGTACCATGTTGGCATTTTTTTTTCTATTACTTGAGTTGATTTATTTTGGAAAACCTTGTTACATTGTTTAATGCATTTAGCGGAGAATCACAACAATATTAGGCATAATCAGTATTAATTCCACGACTGTATATATCGGTTGATATCGGAATCGGTAATTAAGAGTTGGACAATATCGGACATCTCTGTTAGATACCAGTGTCGCGCAATAATAACACAAATTGTGGACTGTTACGATCATTGGTTTGATTGCTGCCTGCAATGCTGCATTCCACTCGAATGGTTTGATTGATTGATTGATTGAAACTTTTATTAGTAGATTGCACAGTTCAGTACATATTCTGTACAATTGACCACTAAATGGTAACACCCAAATAAGTTTTTCAACTTGTTTAAGTCGGGGTCCACGTTAATCAATTCATGGTAAACATGGTGCTTCATTACGGCCGCCATCTTGAGAAGAATTAAGCTGTCTCTATTTACTGCATTAGCCAAGTTAGACAGAGGTGAATTTTAAACCGATTTTTAAGCTGTTTGGCTTGTTATAAATGTCAGACATACTTATCATAAAACCTTGTCAAACGAATCGTGATTAATCGCATCTTCTTCATATTTAACTTAAAATTAGTATGTTTTAAACAATAAGTGTACTCTTGTTAGATAATTAAAGTCCTAACACCATGACTGGACAATAATAAATAAATAATAAATATAATATACATTTTTTTTTAAACTAAAAAAAGATTTTGAGATGCTAAAAACATATCGATGTAATCACAATATACTCCTGTACTTGGTATCATTACAGTGGATGTCAGGTGTAGATCCACCAATGGCATTTGTTCATATTGTGACGCCGGTGAGCTACGGTGTGTAGTGAAACATGTTTAGCTATCCCTGCAGGGATGATACTTGTAAGAAAATGACTTTATTAGTCGCCATGGAGCGATTAGTGATTTAGAAGTCGCTACAACACTGCAGACTGCGGATGGATGTTAGCTGCTAGCTCGCTAGCCATGTCTTATAGCACCTCTTCCTGAGGGCGTTTCAGTCTTATAACTTCACCTTTATCGTTACTTTTAAGCCAAAATGCGTCCGTTCTCCCTTTTCTGTCAACACACTCTGTCTGTTTGTAAGTACTCCGTGATTGTGCGCTGCCGAATATGCTTGTCTTCTCGTAAACCAGCAATGTCACGCTGTGACGACGACAGGGGAAGGGGCACCGATACTTTTTAGAGTCAGTGCTGCTTGCAGGAGGAAAAGTCACTGCCACTATCCATGGTACTGAGGAAGAGCACCATCGGGCAGGGGCGGGGCATGTGCTGACGGAGAGACACAGCTGGCAGGTGATTAGATTTCACAGGTGGTACGTGTTAATCTAATCATCTGTTGTCTTTAATTGTAAGTGCCCGGGAGCAGAGAGGGAGGAGGATTAGTGAGACTGAAAAGTCTGGAAAAAACTTTGTTGAAAAAAACATATGAGCATTAAAACTTTTGTTAAAACCTGCAAGCTTGGATCCTGTGAAGTGTCTGTGGAAGCGACTTCCACAGAGGCGTTATAGTACCGAATATGATTCATTAGTATCGCAGTACTATACTAATACCGGTATATCGTACAACCCTCGTGGATACTGTGGTTGTAGTGCAATATTAAAGTTATAGAATTTGTGGCACTAACTCCGTAAAGATGGCCAGGAAAATTTAAAAAAAATAATGTACCACTCCTTCCTTTAAAAAAAGTTGACTGCCTCGTCTGGTCAACGTCCTCTGGTTTAAAAAGACAGCTGCAACTCAGACTCAAACTCACACTGATTGACATTTATTAAACGTATTCCCCTGAAAATGCAAAGTCATGCAGGGCAAACCCCTGCTATTTGCTCACTGGTTAAACAAATTGTCACGCTTTTACTTAAGTTAGCCGACCTCTTGGATAAAACATAATAACTTAAAGTGGAAAAGTAAATACTGTACTTTGACTATCACATGATAGATGATGCGTTCAATTCAGCTTGGTTTTCGGAACTCCCAGCAATGCTTTTAAGTGGAAAACCACTTTTTATGACAATCAACTATTCCATCCATTCATTTTCTACCGCTTGTCCCTTTTGGTGTTACGGGGGGTGCTGAAGCCTATCTCAGCTGCAATCTGGCAGAAGGCGGCGTACACCCAGGACAAGTCGCCACCTCATCACAGGGCCAACACAGATAGACAGACAACATTCACACTCAACTATTCAACTACACAATGAAAAAGGCCGCAGTTTCAAGAGCCCAAGGCCTCAGGGACCAAGCATCGAAATGTAGATGTTTTGTCAGAAAGGTTATATTTGAGACTGAGTTGACTTAATTGCAAAGTAAACACATCGGCTTTCACACTGCACTGTCAACAAAGTCATCATTCTGCCCTCGCAACTCGTTTCCAGCGTGTGCAGCTAGTTAACAGTATGAAGAAAAATAATTTCCAGTATTTGTTGAGAACTGATGTTCCTTCTTTTGACTTATTTTCCTTCCTTTGTTCTATTTATTTCTGTACACTTTTTACCTTTCTTTTAGGCTAGTAAGACTGCAAATATAAACATAAAGCAAATAAAAACGTCCGATAATATCGGAAATTATCGGTATTGGTTTCAAAAAGTAAGATTTGTGACTTTTTAAAACACTGCTGTGTACACGGACGTAGGGGAGAAGTACAAAGCGCCAATAAACGTTTAAAGGCACTGCCTTTGCGCAGCTTTTCACACACACAAGTGAATGCAAGGCATGCTGGGTCAACACCCATACAGGTCACACTGAGGGTGGTCGTATAAACAACTTTAACACTGTTACGAATATGCGCCACACTGTGAACCCACACCAAACAATAATGAAAAACACGGGAGAACATTTGCAGCGTAACACAACATAAACACAACAGAACAAATACCCAGAACCCCTTGCAGCACTAACTCTTCCGGGGCATTACAATATACACCCCCGCACCCCCCAAATCCACCACCCCAACCCAACCTACTTCAATTTCCTCATGCTCTCTCAGGGAGAGCATGTCCCAAATTCCAACCTGCTGTTTTGAGGCATGTTAAAAAAAATAATGCACTTTGTGACTTCAATAATAAATATGGCAGTGCCATGTTGGCATTTTTTTTTTATTTATTTTGGAAAACCTTGTTAAATTGTTTAATGCATCCAGCGGGGCATCACAACAAAATTAGGCATAACAATGTGTTAATTCCAAGACTGTATATATCGGTATCGGTTGATATCGGTATCGGTAATTAAGAGTTGGACAATACCGGAATATCGGATATCGGCAAAAAAGCCATTATCGGACATCTCTAAGATAAACATAACTAAAGTATAACGTCCATTGTGTATTTTACATAAATAACATAAAAGATTTAGTGTCAATATAATTACAAAAAAAAATATGTTCACACATGTACAAATGACACAACATTCACACACAAAACATTTGGGACTTATCACTATTAGCGTTGTCGCCCTCTACTGGTCGAATTTAGCGCTACATGTATTAAACAATGTTTGATCGTTATTCTCAGACAAATAACAACAAGACCACGAATACAAAATACATCACGAAATTAGCAATTTAAATACAAAACAAACAACATGTATATTTACTTACCAAATATGTCTACTTACAAATGTTTGACCCCGTTTGGTGATGAAGTTTACACGCTGGGATTTCTACCATTGTTGCTGCTTGTCTGGCTCAATGTGTCCGTCGCTTGAAAGGTCCGACAGAAAAAAATGACTGGTGCACTTTCTCGGGGCAGAAAATGTATACTTTGTTGTCAAGTTGTTGTTAAAAGTCCGATTTTTGCTCTTTTTATTTAGATTTATTTTTTCAGGGTTATCTGAGTAATCTTCTTCTACTCACCCTAATGCTGCTTCACTGTGACACATATGCTTCACTGTTGCCCCCTGCAGGGTGGCGGCAGTATTGCATACATAATCAACCTGGGTAATCAGCATTCGGTCACTCGGATTAGGACTAATGACTAAAAAAAATATATCGTGTCACTGACTACTTTTACAAAATGTAACAGAGTAAATCGTGAAGTTAGAAAGTTCTTTACCTCCGTTCTACTTGTTTACTGTTAGAATAATTATGTATACCATATTTCCTTGAATAGCGCTAATTAATTTAAAACGTCTTCTCACTCCGGCGTTGACCAAAGGCATGTGGTAAATTTCGGCCTGCGCTAATAAATTTGAGTGTCATGTAAGGATACCATCATGAAAAGCACATTTAATAAAAAAAAAACGTTATTATGGTCTTACCTTTACTTATAAATGAAGTCTATGCGCAGCTCCTTCTGATCAAAAGCATCGATAACTTGTTTATAGAAATCTTCCTTATCATTCTTCAATTTTAAAAGTCTCTTTGTCTCGATGGAGATCTTCCTTTATTACCTCCTGCTTCGATTGAAAGTCCAGTTTAGAAAACGGTTTTATTTTAGATATTTGAACTTTGCGCCTGTCACGGACCGGACGGTTCTTTTCCTCTTTGGTCCAGAGAACACGACGCCCACAGGTTCCAAAAAACATTTTAAATGTGGACTCATCAGACGACAGAACACTTTTCCACTTTGCATCAGTCCATCTTTGATGAGCCAGCGAAGCCGGCGGCATTTCTGGGTGTTGTTGATAAACGGTTTTCGCTTTGCATAGTAGAGTTGTAACTTGCACTTAAAAATGTAGCAAATAACTGTAGTTACTGACAGTGGTTTTCTGAAGTGTTCCTGAGCCCATGTGGTGATATCTTTTACACACTGATGTCACTTTTTGATGCAGTACCGCCTGAGTTATCGAAGGTCCGTAACATAAATGCTTACATGAAGCGATTTCTCTAGATTCTCCTAACCATTTGATATTACAGACCGTAGACGGTGAAATCCCTAAATTCCTTGCAATTAGCTTGTTGAGAAATGTTGTTCTTAAAATGTTCGACAATTTGCTCACGCATGTTTTCAGTAAGTGGTGACCCAAACTGCTTTTGGAAGCTGCTTTTACACCCAATCATAGCACCCAACTGTTCCCAATTAGCCTGTTCACCTGTGGGATGTTCCAAATTGTCACAACATGGCTTGGACAAGGATTGTTTCTTCAATGCAGATGAGGATCAGCACGAGCGAGGCGTGGACGTGAGTACATGATATTTATCAAATAAACAAACAAACTACAAAAAGGCAAACCAAGGACGCGCTCTGTGGCGGATAATAATCTATACTAAACTCAAAACAAAACAGCACAATGGCATGACTATATACAAATAAACAAAAGATACTATCTATGGCATAAACAACAAAACTTACTCTGCGCGGACCATAACAAACAACAAGGCATGAAACAGATTATCGAGGTAGTGAAGGAGGTGCAGCATGGGTAGGGTGCGTGCGAGTGTGAAGACAATAAAAAGAGTGACTTAAGTAGCCGTGATCATTGGTGAAAACAGGTGTGAGGCTGAGAACAAGGATGTGACATGACAGGTGAAAACTAATGAGTTGGCATGGAGACGAAAACAAACCAGGAAGTGCCAAGACAGAACTTAAATGTCCAAAAAACTAAACATAACCTGACCAAAACCAAAACATAAACTTACAGGCGTGACACAAATAAGTGTTTGATGAGCATGCCTCAACTTTCTCAGTCTTTTTTGCCACTCGTGCCAGCTTTTTTAAAACACGTTGCAGGCCTGAAATTCCAAATGAGCTAATAATTGCAAAAAAATAACGTTTTCCAGTTTGAACGTTAAGTATCTTGTCTTTGCAGTCTATTCAATTGAATATAAGTTGAAAAGGATTTGCAAATCATTCTATTATGTTTTTATTTACCATTTACACCAGTGGTTCCCAACCACCGGGCCGCGGCTCGATTGGTACCGGGCCTCAGAAGAAATTTTTATTATTTATTTATTTCCATCCATCCATTTTCTACCGAACCTTTTCGGGTCGCGGGGGGCGCTGGCGCCTATCTCAGCTACAATCGGGCGGAAGGCGGCGTACACCCTGGACAAGTCGCCACCTCGTCGCAGGGCCAACACAGATAGACAGACAACATTCACACTCAAATTCACATGCTAGGGCCAATTTTAGTGTTGCCAATCAACCTATCCCCAGGTGCATGTCTTTGGGGGTGCGAGGAACCCGGAGTACCCGGAGGGAACCCACGCATTCACGGGGAGAACATGCAAACTCCACACAGAAAGATCCCGAGCCTGGGATTGAACCCAGGACTGCAGGATCTTCGTATTGTGAGGCAGACGCACTAACCCCTCTTCCACCGTGAAGCCTATTTATTACTACAGTGAACTATTTATTTATTTTATTTTTCCATCCATCCATTTTCTACCGCTTATTCCCTTTTGGGGTCGCGTTATTTTTATTTATGTATTTTTTTTAATTAAATCAACATAAAAAACACAAGCTACACATACAATTAGTGCACCGACCCAAAAAACGTCCCTTTTTCATGACAAATTATGAAGCGTTGACCGGTCCGCAGCTACAAAAAGGTTGGGGACCACTGATTTACACAACAAGCCAACTTCAGTGGTTTTTGGGTTTGGTAATTTTGACCCCCTAACACCTTAAGAGCTTGCGCTTGACACAGAGTTGGCTTTCAGCTCGCTGTCTAGCCCAATGGAAACACAAGTTGCTCTCCTGTTATTTACCAAGTGTTTCATAGTGATGGCGTCCCAAGACTTCTGCACACATGACGTCGTGACCTGTTTTCCCTCCATGCTGGTTCACGTCCTTCCCGGCACAACATGGCAGCGGGTTACTTATCAAGCGGGGCCAGGTTGAGGGCCCCCGAAATGAGATGAGAATCATAGCTCCGTGGATCATTCTAGAAGCGGTATGACCGGGCGGAGGCAGCCTGCTCAGCGATAGGACCCTCCTGGCCTCTCTCTCATGGCTCCATTTCCATCCCTGTGATGTAAACAAACCCATTACTGTCAGGTATTTATGCACAGGGGCAGTGGCGTGCATGGGGCGGGGGTCCCCCGGACCTGAGGACGCGGCCCGCAGCTAAGCCACCGTGGCACCGAGCCCCCCTTTCTCCATCTCCAATGGCCGCCGAGGAAGAGGAGGAGGAGGAGGCCTCTGCGCTTTATCTAACCTCCCCAGAGAGGGCGAGTGCAAACGGCTCTGGTGGGCTCTGTTTATCCGCCGCTCCTGTAGTCAATCAATTAGGCGATCAAAGCGGGCGGCGAGCCAAAGCTCTCGCACACGGCGACGCCTCGCTCGCCCCCGCCTTCAGCCGCCGCCTCGTCCACTCTGAGTGACAGGCGGGTTGCAAAAAAAAAAGCCCGCCACCTTTGGGAGGCGGACAGGACAAGCCTGGCGGCGTATGGCGAGCGCTGATCTGCTCAAGTAGAACACAAAGTTTGAGGGGAAGAAATGAGCTGTGACACCGCTCATGCACGTGGAGGCCATCAAATCATCAAATGTTGACATTTTTGTTGTTTTCAAAATATATAAGTAAAAAACTTCATAAAGTTTCACAATAAACATGTCGAATATCACTTTTCTTCCTTTAAAGGCCTACTGAAATGAGATTTTCTTATTTAAACGGGGATAGCAGGTCCATTCTGTGTGTCATGTCGCGATATTGCCATATTTTTGCTGAAAGGATTTAGTAGAGAACATCCACGATAAAGTTCGCAACTTTTGGTCGCTAATAAAAAAAGCCTTGCCTGTACCGGAAGTAGCAGACGATGTGCGCGTGACGTCACGGGTTGTGGAGCTCCTCACATCTGAACATTGTTTACAATCATAGCCACCAGCAGCGAGAGCGATTCGGACCGAGAAAACGACGATTTCCCCATTAATTTGAGCGAGGGTGAAAGAGTCGTGGATGAGGAAAGTGAGAGTGAAGGACTAGAAAGAAAAAGAAAAAAAGACTATACAGTGGGAGCGATTCAGATGTTTTTAGACACATTTACTAGGATAATTCTGGAAAATCCCTTATCTGCTTATTGTGTTACTAGTGTTTTAACAAGCTCAGTGATGAGCTGAAGACATGCACTTCTTTGGTAAGGTTTAAGAAAACATTGAAAGGGGAAATAATTGAAAATTATAAAATATAGTAACAATTACTTTCATCCCATTGATTTTTTTTTTTTTAACGTTGCTGTTCCAGGCCTATCCTATACCTTCAGTGAAGGTATAGGATAAGCAAATATAAGCTTTAGCTTCAGCCTGTTCCTTTTTTAGTCATTCTTTTTCTTTTCTTTTGTGTGTAAATGTGCATAATTGTATACATATAACATGTACTGTAAAACTGATCACACAAAATGGTTGATTGATTTGATTGATTATATGACCGAAATAAACTTATTTCATAGTGAGATTATATGGTCGTACCTGTACAACCTGAAGGTCGGCCCCGCACCTTTCTTCAGCACCAGTCCACGGGTGGTGGCGATGCCCATCTCTGCCCTTCGTAAGGGTCCCTCTACGAAACACGATCTTTCGAAATGATCGCTGCGTAATACACTGTACTTTGTGTGTGTGGTCCAATCCAACCTTGTTCGCTTGACCGCTCTATTCCATAGTAAAGCTTCACCATCATCTTTCGGGAATGAAAACAATGAAACACCGGCTGTGTTTGTGTTGCTAAAGGTGGACGCAATACACCGCTTCCCACCTACAGGTTTCTTCTTTGACATCTCCATTATTCATTGAACAAATTGCAAAAGATTCAGCGACACAGATGTCCATAATTCTTCCGTGCGAAATTTAAAATTGCCATTTAGTCAACTAAACCGGCCGTATTGGCATGTGTTGCAATGTTAATATTTCATCATTGATATATAAACTTTTAGACTGTGTGGTCGGTAGTAGTGGGTTTCAGTTGGCCTTTAAAGCAGTGCTCCCCAACCATTTTTGCACCACGGACCAATTTCAATGTAAGAATTATTTTTCAGGGAACGGCTTCCCACTTGTGAAAAAATACATACTGCCGGCAAGAAATCTGCGTTCTAAGGACTCCGGCTTATTAGTGATTCCCAAAGCCCAAAAAAAGTCTGTGGGCTATAGAGCGTTTTCATATCGGGCTCCAGTACTCTGGAATGCCCTCCCGGCAACAGTTCGAGATGCCACCTCAGTAGAAGCATTTAAGTCTCACCTTAAAACTCATTTGTATACTCTAGCCTTTAAATAGACTCCCTTTTTAGACCAGTTGATCTGCCGTTTCTTTTCTTTTTCTCCTATGTCCCACTCTCCCTTGTGGAGGGGGTCCGGTCCGATCCGGTGACCATGTACTGCTCGCCTGTGTATCGGCTGGGGACATCTCTGCGCTGCTGATCCGCCTCCGCTTGGGATGTTTTCCTGCTGGCTCCGCTGTGAACGGGACTCTCGCTGCTGTGTTGGATCCGCTTTGGACTGGACTCTCGCGACTGTGTTGGATCCATTATGGATTGAACTTTCACAGTATCATGTTAGACCCGTTCGACATCCATTGCTTTCCTCCTCTCCAAGGTTCTCATAGTCATCATTGTCACCGACGTCCCACTGGGTGTGAGTTTTCCTTGCCCTTATGTGGGCCTACCGAGGATGTCGTAGTGGTTTGTGCAGCCCTTTGAGACACTAGTGATTTAGGGCTATATAAGTAAACATTGATTGATTGATTGACTATAACGCTGAATTAGTGGGAGCCCTGGGTTTGTTTCTTTGCAATGAAATGCTGATGGAAATCAGCCGTTGGCTAAAATTTGTCACATTTATCCTTATGTACTGTTCCACATGTTTTTTCACCATGCTTTCTGTAACCAACCGGACCAAACTCACACGCATTACAAACATAGCAGCTAAAATCATCGGCCTACCCACACCAAACATTTCCGATTTAAACCACAGGTCCATCATTCGATTGGCAAACACAATAGTCCAGGATATCAGTCACCCGCTACACAAATACATAATCCCACTACCATCAGGGCGCAGGTACAGAACAATCAAGTTCCGGAGGGCCCGTCTCAGGAAAAGCCTTATCCCTGCAGCTATAGCCGCCCTAAACAGCAGGCCTGGCCGACCCGTCTGATAAAGCCTGTAAATGTGTTGGTCATGTATGATGTCTTTTTTGTTATTTTTGTTTTGTGATGTGCAATGTCTGTATGTTTAAATGTACGGCAGTGAAAATGAATTTCCCCAGGGGGACCAATAAATCTTATATTTGATATGTTCATTAATGTGCATTGTATCATGTCACAAAGCTA
Source organism: Nerophis ophidion (assembly GCF_033978795.1). Lineage (NCBI taxonomy): Eukaryota > Metazoa > Chordata > Actinopteri > Syngnathiformes > Syngnathidae > Nerophis > Nerophis ophidion. The sequence continues at coordinate 64,251,840 of NC_084612.1, forward strand.
TAACAAATGGTAACTTCCTATGAGGAGTTTTATTGTCCATCTAACAAGCTCATTAATGTGTCTAGTGCACTGGTGTCAAACTCAAGGCCCGCAGGCCAAGTCTGGCACTCCACGTCATTTCATATTGCCCGCAAAAGCCGGAAAATAACCTGTGTCAATGAAATACCTTATATTTTCTTTCTCTACTCTCTTATTTTATTACAAAAGGTATTAGGTTTTTTTCTAGTTTGACAGGGAAAAAAATAGCGTCCAATATTGCAACAAATATTATATTATCCAAATTTGTTGGTCAAAGTCCAATACAATACTTAAATATCTGCTTAACTTATGGTTTCGAAGCAAGTTATCCATCAAATTGTACACTGTAAAAATGACTGGTGAGGGTGCTCTCCCGTGAGTCCTCCAGACCACCAAGCATCGACGTTAGAGCCCGGGTTTCAGGATGTAATATGGGTTTCTTTTCAGGGTTTTCCATTCTTTTGATTTTCAGCACAAAGACTGTCTCTCTGGGTTCGTGTCTGTGTCGCCCTCGCTCCAGCTCCAACCACTCTCTCCTCCCGCCTTTTAACAGCGCGAGAGGTGATAAGATAACCAGTCCCAGGTGGGCCGTCTACGCACCTGTCGCTGATCTCGAAGCTGGTCCTGGCACGGCCCGCTTCGCTGCAGGTCCGCAGGCCACGCCACCCTCCACAGTGACTAATTTATTTTACTGTAAAATTTAGGGAGTTTTTTTTTTTAACAGCATATTACTGTAAGTTGAAAAAAAAAACTGTTACGTTGGGGTCGCATCTTTATGCGGGGTCGCTCGTCCCAGTTGCAGAACGGACAACTACGGACGAAAACCTGAAGGTAGGAGATGATTTATTAATCATAAATCATACACCGTAGAAACACCCAGACAAAAACAAGAATAAACAGAGAAGCGTGGGAAGCTATGGCGAAGCTTAGCGCAGGAACACGAATCAGGAATCACAGGAATAACTTGTTGCGTGGAGCAAACAATGAAGCCAGGACGAGTGATCAACAAAGGCAGGCTTAAATAGTGTCTCTTGACTACAAACAGGTGTGTCCCGAACGCAAAAGGCAGGTGAAAAGCATAAGTGACCACAGCGACTAAACTCAGGAGGAGCACAAACAGGAACTAGAGGAGTCGAAAACAAACAGAAAATAACAAAAACATAATCCAGACCACCGATCCTGACAAAACCGAACAATGTTTGTTTTTTACAGTAAATTTCTGTCGACTGAGCTGTCAGTTTTTTGTTTGTTTTTAAAATCCACGGTTGATGATTTTATGGTACCACATTCTATTATGGTAAAAAAAACTGTCAACTGAGTTGCCAAAATAAAACAGCGGTATTGTATTTCTATTAACAGTAATATGTTGTAAAAATAATAATAATACAATAACACCATATATTTGACAGTCTGGCAACTAATAATAATAATAATAATGGATTAGATTTATATCGCGCTTTTCTATTGTTAGATACTCAAAGCGCTCACAGAGAAGTTGGAACCCATCATTCATTCACACCTGGTGGTGGTAAGCTACATCTGTAGCCACAGCTGCCCTGGGGTAGACTGACGGAAGCATGGCTGCCAGTTTGCCCCTACGGGCCCGCCGACCACCACCAATCATTCATTCATTATTCATTCACCAGTGTGAGCGGCACCGGGGTCAATGGTTAAATGTCCTGCCCAAGGACACAACGGCAGCGATTTGGATGTCAATAGGTGGGAAGCGAACCTGCAACCCTCAGGTTTCTGGCACGGCCGCTTTACCCACTACCCCATGCCGCCCCCAAGTAAGCTGCCACGCCCTGCTTCGCTGCAGGACCGCAGGTCACACCACCCCTCCACAATGACCAATAGATTTCACTGTTTTTTTTTTTTTACAACATATTACTGTAAGTTGAAAAAAAAAGTAACACCCATGTTTTGTTTTTTTTACAGTAAAATTCTGTCGACTGAGCTGTCATTTTTTTATTTTTTTTTAAATCCACGGTTGATGATTTTATGGTACCACATTTGATTATGGTGAAAAACTGGCAGCTGAGTTGCCAAAATAAAATTAAACAGCGGTACTGCATTTCTATTAACAGTAAATGTGTTGTAGTAATAATAATAATAATTAAAAAATCACATATATTTTACAGTAAAAGTCTGGCAACTAAGCTGCCAGTTTTTTTTTCTGGAAAAAACAGTGGTCAAATCCACAGATTTTTTTTTAACTCTTTATGTAAAAAAATAAATAAAAAAGTAAAATATTTAAATTCATAGGCAAATTCATTCATTATTTACTGGCAGCCATGACTGCGGTGTGGCCCTCAATGAACACCCCTGGTCTAATGGGACAGGCCTAAGTCAACTCGGAGAAAATCCTTTATAAATTATTTAATATTTCTCTCCGGCCTGGCAGCAAATGCTTCACGGACCGATGTTTGGGGACCCCTGCTTTAAATGACATCACACAAATACATTTTTTTTTACGAGGACGCGACAGTGAGAGTACATCAAATATGTTTTTAATAGAATTCAGTAATTCATTTTTGGCCGTGAAGGTGGCCAGCAGGAGCATCTGGCATGAATAAGTCCTAATCAATGAAATTGATTTTGTTGCTAATCTTTGACGTATCCAACACTTATCCTCAAATTCAGCCCAATCATCGTGCTGTAAATTATGTGGAAAATAATGTTTTTTTGAAAAATAAATATTGACATATAATAATAATAATAATGTTAATAACTATAATAATAATGCCAGCAATATTTAAACCGGCATTGAAGTTTTTTCTCTATGATAAAAAAATAATGTCATGTTATTTTTGCATGATACTTAATTCTCCTTAAAACTATTTAAATGTAAAAGGGAAGAAATTATTCGATTCTATTACATTTTAGTAATCAGTATAATGTTTATATTATACTATTTTACTTTATTTATGTTCATTTTGCATGGCCCTGACACATCTTGGATGTGTTTGTTTGAATGTCTTTGTTTATCATTTATTTTCTGCTGGGTCTACTCTCTATTTTATGCTGCAGCTGTTACATATACTGTAATATTGTACATGGTAACTGTTATATATTGTATATATTATTTACAAATATATCAGTTTATATCATATACTGTATATATAATATATAAATATTACATATATGTTATATTTTATATTGCTACTATGGTACATTTTTAGTCCACTTTATACCTCCATTATCCTTTCCATCCTTACATTTTCCAGCCTTTGTAACTGAGCTACTGTGTGGAACAATTTCCCTTGTGGATCTTTAAAGTTTGTCTAAGTCTAAGTCTAGGTCTAAGTTATATTGCAAAAAAAGAGAAAACATATTATTTTTATTGATTTTATTAACCTAATTTAATATTTTCATATAATACATATATCTGTGTCGATTTTATTCTTGCAGAATTACTGCTTTAAAGTTGTCAAATTAGGACTTTAAACCAGGGGTGTCAAACTCATTTTCATTGAGTGCCAATAAGGGCTGCTTTCAGAGAGCGCTTTTTTAAAATAATTTGCATTATGCATGCGGGGAATAACCTTTGATTAATCCTGATTAATCGAAATGCACATGCATTTGATTATTAGATTTTTTTATGTATAACTTGCTTTAACATGATGAATAAAAGGTGAGAAGCAGATATTTAACTATTTGATTTTATCTCACAAAAGTTTAGTTTTTTTGCAATACAGTACATAATATTACAGTTGGCATGATCAGATAGTAGTAAAGTTTAAAATATGCTATTTTTACCGTCAAAATTGAAAGAACAAGTTTAGTAAAAAAAAAAAAAAATAAGTATTTTATTGAAACCCATTTTTTCCAGGCTTTCGTGGGCCTTTAGTTTGACCCCTTTGCTTAAAACCTTTGAACATTCAGAACTTTGTCTTCTTTTTTTTTTTAAATACTTTTTTTTGTTATTTTAGACTTTTTAGAGTGGCCCAAATTCTCCTTTTAAAGTGATATAATAATAATAATACATACAAATAATATTATTTATAATACTAATATTAATAATAATATAAAAAAATAAAATAATAATACTGCAATGAGGCGGCGACTTGTCCAGGGTGTATACCGTATTCCGCCTGATTGCAGCTGATATAGACTCCAGCACCCCCCGCAACTTTGAAAGGGACACGCGGTAGAAAATGGATGGATGGATGGATAATAAAAACAATGAAAAAATAAATAAAATAATAATAATAATAATAATAATAAAAGATTAGTGTCGATGCCAATCGAACAGTTACCAAATATCTCAATGTATTGGTCAATTTATAAAAAGAAACACGATTTTATTCTCGCAGAATTACTGCTTTAATGTTGTCAAATAATGACATTAAACCTTTGAACATTCACAGAGCGTTTTTTTTTTTTATTCATTTTTTAAAAATACTTTTTGGGTATTTTAGTCTTTTTAGGATGGCCCTAATTCTCCTTTTAAGGTGAACTAATACTACTACTAATAATAATAATAGTAAATATAAATAATATTATTTATAATAATAATATTAATGATAATATTAGTATAATAATAATAATAACAATAACAATAATAGTAATGATAATAAGATTAGTGTCAATGCTAATTGAACAGTTAGCAAATATCTAAATTTTTTGGTCAATTTTTAAAAGGAAACAGGATATAATGAAATATGACCACATAGATGTATAGTATTTTACAACAAAACACAATAGTAACAAACATTTTAAAAAAGCAATTACAAAGTATTCCAAAAAAATATATATATATATTTTGACTGTTCGGTAGTTTACTTTAAAATGTTTAATTATTAAATATTACATGGCATTCAACAAAACATGCCTAAACCGACTTACTGTAATAGAGGTTTAGTCGGATCAGTTAATTTCATAAATCCATTTCCTCATCCAATAAAAAAATAGTGTTCATGAAATTGCACATGAACAATAAAAAAATATTTCATTATTTTTTGCTATGTTTACATCTCTCACACAGCAATCTGGCATGATGTCTTAACTAATTACCAGCAGATGGTAATTAATCTTCCCGTATAGCTTTTATGAGACGTGGAGCAAACAAGCAGTTGGCGGCGTTGGTTGATGGCGTTGAAATAAAAAGTATGTGAGCTCAGATGTTCGACACGTTGCCATAAAGCAGCCGCGTTGACACCATAGCAAAGAGATTTGTAGACAACATTCCGCGGTTAACGACACTCTGACTGACTTCCTACAGCTGCGAGCCAGCACACTCGCTTACACCGCTGACATGTCCAGTCATCACGCAGCTGGAAAAAAACTTCAACTATTAGGGCACACGCAGACGAAATAACGTAGAACAATTGTTCAAGTGCAAGTTAAAAATCTACTATGCAAAGCCAAAGCGATTTATCAACAACACCCAGAAACGCCGCCCGCTCATCTAAGAGGGACTGATGCAAAGTTTAAGAATGTTCTGTGGTCAGAGGAGTCCACATTTCAAATTGTTTTTGGAAACCGGACGGTGTGTCCTCCGGGATAAAAGGAAAAGAACCATCCGGACTGTTCTAGGCGCAAAGTTGAAAAGCCAGGATCTGTGATGGTATGGGGGTGTATTAGTGCCCAAGGCATGGGTAACTTACACATCTGTGAAGGCATCATTAATTCTGAAAAGTACAGACAGGTTTTGGTGCAACATATGTTGCCATCCAAGCAATGTTATCATGGACGCCCCTGCTTATTTCAGCAAGACAATGCCAAGCCATGTGTTGCAATAGCGTGACTTTATACTAAAAGAGTGCGGGTACTAAAATGGCCTACCTTTAGTCCAGACCTGTCTCCCATTGAAAATGTGTGGCGCAATATGAAGTCGAAAATACCGAAACGGAGACCCCGGACTGTTGAACAACTTAAGCTGTACATTAAGCAAGAATGGGTAAGAATTCCACCTGAAAAGCTTAAAAAATTGGTCTCCTAAATTCCCAAATGTTTATTAATTGTTGTTAAAAGGAAAGGCCATGTAACGCAGTGGTAAAAATGCCCCTGTGCCAACTTTTTTGCAATGTGTTGCTCCCATTAAATTCTAAGTTAATGATTCTTTGCAAAAAAAAAAGTTTGTCAGTTCGAAAAATAAATATATTGTCTTTGCAGTCGATTCAATTGAATGTAAGTTGAAAAGGATTTGCAATTCATTGTATTCAGTTTTTATTTACAAATTACACAGCATGTCGACTTCACTGGTTTTGGGTTTTGTAGTTGAATGACAGCACTGTCATGTCTTGAGGGGGTCTGTGTCGCTCTCACTGGCACTTAACGACATCGAGGACGGCACACAGAAAACTACAAATGTGCTGACTTGCTTCACGGCATACGTCACTCCCGCTTTCCCAATCCATTAAAAAGACGGAAGTCGATGCGAACGCCTGCATGCTGAAAGAAAACTAAAAGAAGAAAAAGAAGAACGTTCACATGCAATTACTGCTAACATGGTAGAAGCTGCTAAACTAAACAAAAAGTTTTGTCTGAGGACACAAAAAAAAAAGAAAAAGTAAAGCTACCCGGATAAACCAACTATCAAGGATCATCATGGTCCCGGCTTTCACTCGTTGGCGTGAGCTCAAAGATGAGGAGGAATTTTCTGACTAATGCATTGGCTCGGTTCCTGCAAAACGAGCTAGTGACTTTTGATGCTTAAATCAATATGATAATGTTATATTAAAGTTAAAGTACCAATGATTGTCGCACACATACTAGGTGTGGCGAAATTATTCTCTGCATTTGAACCATCACCCTTTCACACCCCCTGGGAGGTGAGGGGAGCAGTGAGCAGCGGTGGCCACGCTCTGGAGTAATCTTTGGCCTACTGAAATGAGATTTTCTTATTTAAACGGGGATAGCAGGTCCATTCTATGTGTCATACTTGATCATTTCCCGATATTGCCATACTTTTGCTGAAAGGATTTAGTAGAGAACATCGACGATAGAGTTCGCAACTTTTGGTCGCTAATAAAAAAAGCCTTGCCTGTACCGGAAGTACCAGACGATGCGCGCGTGACGTCACGGGTTGTGGAGCTCCTCAAATCCTTACATTGTTTACAATCATGGCCACCAGCAGCGAGAGCGATTCGGACCGAGAAAGCGATGATTTCCCCATTAATTTGAGCAAGGATGAAAGATTCGTGGATGAGGAAAGTGAGAGTGAAGGACTAGAAAAAAAATAAATGAAATGAAATAAAAACTAGACAGCAGAGCGATTCAGATGTTATTAGACAAATTTACTAGGATAATTCTGGAAAATCCCTTATATGCTTATTTTGTTACTAGTGTTTTAGTGAGATTCGTACCTCTACAACCGGAAAGTCGGAGGGGTGTGGCCACGGGTGTGGTGACCGCCAGTGTCTCCAAAGGAAGCCACGTTTCTCGATGAGGCAAAGGCAGCCGGTCGGGCCGGGCTGAGATTTTTTATTTTTTTCCCCTCCTCCACGGTGGAAGCATCCGACGGTCGGGGGCGGCCGGTGGGAGGAGGCAAGAGAGTCGCAGCTGCCTCTTTGACAGGTGCAGAAGGAACGACGCAAGCTATCCGCTCATGTCTACGGTAAGAGCCGACTTATTACCACCATTTTCTCACCGAAACCTGCCGGTTGACATGTGGTAGGGAACCATGTTCGCTTGACCGCTCTGTTCCATAGTAAAGCTTCACCGTCATCTTGCGGGAATGTAAACAATGAAACACCGGCTGTGTTTGTGTTGCTAAAGGCGGCCGCAATACACCGCTTCCCACCTACATCTTTCTTCTTTGACGTCTCCATTATTAACTGAACAAATTGCAGAAGATTCAGCAACACAGATGTCCAGGATAATGTGTAATTATGCGATGAAAAGAGACAACTTATAGCTGTGAAAGTTGCTGGACCAAAATGTCCTCTATAATGCGTGACGTCACGCTCAAGCAACATGCTTCACTACACACCGTAGCTCACCGGCATCAAAACGTAATTGGTGGATCTACACCTAACATCCACAGTAATGATACCAAGTACATGCACGTATCTAGTCGATGCTACTATGATTGCATCGATATTTTTTGGCATCACAATATCTTTTTTAAATTTATATTATGTTTTATTATAAACCCAGGAAATATGTCCTTGGACACAGAAGGACTTTGAATACGACCAATGTATGATCCTGTAACGTCTTGGTATCGGACTGATACCCAAATTTGTGGTATCATCCAAAACAAATGTAAGTATCAAACAACAGAAGAATAAGTGATTATTATATTTTAACAGAAGTGTAGATAGAACATGTTAAAAGGCAAAGTAAGCAGAGATTAACAGTAAATGAACAGGTAGATTAATAATTCATTTTCTACCGCTTGTCCTTAATAATGTTGACAAAATAATAGAATGGAAAATGACACAATATGTTACTGCATATGTCAGCAGACTAATGAGTCTATGTTTGTTTACTTATAACTAAAAGACAAGTTGTCTTATATGTTCACTATTTTATTTAAGTATTTACCGCAATAAGAAACATAATTTTAATATACCGCAATATTTTTTTGTTAAAAAAAAAAAAGCCAATAACGCATTTTTTTGTGGTCCCCTTCATTTAGAAAAGTACCAAGAAGTACCAAAATAATTTCAGTACCGGTACCAAAATATTGGTATCGTTACAACACTACTACTGTCTTATCCAGCGGTCCCCAAACTTTTTGACTCGGGGGGTCGCATTGGTTAAAAAAAAAAAAAAAGAATATATATATATATATATATATATATATATATATATATATATATATATACATATATATATATATATAGATAGCCTGGCCCCTGGCCAAATTTTTTCTAACCCAATACGGCCCACCGGCATATATATATATATATATATATATATATATATATATATATATATATATATATTTAAACGAAAACAAGTCCCATGTCCACTGATGTTTAAAAACTACACTCGGAGTCTATATTACGTTGCCCCAACAATTTTGCCATTTTTTTCTCCCTCGTGCACTAATTGACTGAAAGAGCGAGCACGTGATGATGTCATGTTATCGATGGGAAAATGCATTTTTAGACAATATGATTTGCCTGAGCGGCGAGGAGACCCTGACAGTAACAAGTGGTAGAAAATGGATTGATGGATGTGCTAGAAAGAACAGATACAAAAATAAAAAATAAATAAATAAAAAAATAATAAATAAAACTTTTTAATTTTTTTTATTCAGGTCTACCCGTAGTTTGGGGACCCCTGGTCTTATTGATATTTTTTAATTTAGTCATCTTAATGCCTGAAAATGCTCAACTTAGGATCGACTGTGGAGAGACGGAGCCGACGAACCGACAGCAGGATAGGACAAACACCGGTCCTACCAAAGATGGCGGCCAGGAGACGCAGCATGCAGCGTAGCGGAGAGGCGGGGCATGCTTGGAGCGACGCTGCGGCAATCCGAGTCAGGTGCATAGATCACACACCTGCTCTCAATCCTTCCATCTTCTCCTGTAGCATAAAAGGGGAGAAGGAGGAACAATCGGGGCAGAAGTAGGAGAACCAGGAGAAAGACCTAAAGAGTGAGTGTGAGCCGACGAGGACGCGGCCGACTTAAGGCGAGAGAAAAGCGAGCAGGATCGGAACAGCTGAAAAGCGATCCGAGCAAAAGGCAAAGCTGATCAGCGATGTCATTCCTCAATGGTCCATGTAGGAAGCCGTTCACACCAACAAATTGCACTTAAAAAAATATATATTTAAATCGCGATGTGGCGTGGGGACAACTGCATTCCTCTTCTAACTCAGACAGAAAAAAAAAAATAAATAAATAAAAAATGTTGCTGGGCAGAATTGTATTTGTGATCTTTATTTGATAACAGTTACGCCAGTGTTACAGTAAACACACCCACAGGCTGAAGGTAGTAAAGAGCAATACAAGATTTGCCACTAGTCTAATATTGATACAGCAGAATAAATTATACTTATGATCATATACACACATGCCAACAGAAGAGAAAAGATGCCAGAAAGCAAGTAAGCACTTTTAAGGGCGTTGGGAATAAGACGCTTTAAATATCCAAATGTTTATTGAAGTGTTAGAAACGTGTTGATACACTAAAGACAATTCTAATTTTTTTCAATATACACAAGTTCACAGGAGAAACTGCAGTTCAGTGCGTGGAGTCAAGTCCTCGGCTTGAGAGGAAAGCTCAAGTCCCGGCTTGAGGTGAAGGCAGGGGGGGGAAAAAAGCCAAAGAAGAAGCTCGTCCAGTGGTCCATAGGCAAGCACTTTATGGTCCTCTCCCCATGTCCACTTCTTTTGCGTTTCCTTCCAAATCCTCCATCCTCTCCCGTGATTCCAACGCCATTAAATACGAGTCAAAACAAAACCAACAGAGAGTCCCTGGACTGGCGGTTTTGTTTTAGTATAAAACATATTCTTTATAAACAACCATTGTACACGTATGAAAGGAACTGAAAGAAAAAAGAACATGTAGAAGAAGGAGGGGGGGCTCAGGGTGGGATCAATGGTGTCAAAGTTCAAGTATGAGTGCTGCACAATGTTGTCATGGGGGCACATTCATGTCTTTTTCTTACTGCATCTACATAACAGGCGGCTCAGGTCGCGTACTTGAAAAAAACAAAACACGTCGGAACGCTTTATTGTAATTCTAAGTTAAGATTTTTGAAAAATTACGACTTAATTCGTGCAAAATAATGTGTCCTTGACTGCTTATTTTATTTGAATATTCCCATTTTAAAATGTTTTTACCCTGTGAAATCATCTCTGAATGTCCATCCATCCATCTATCTTCCGCTTATCCTAGGTCGGGTCACGGGGGCAGCAGCCTAAGCAGGGAAGCCCAGACTTTCTTCTCCCCAGCCACTTCGTCTAGCTCTTCCCGGGGGATCCCGAGGCGTTCCCAGGCCAGCCGGGAGACATAGTCTTCCCAACGTGTCCTGGGTCTTCCCCGTGGCCTCCTACCGGTTGGACGTGCCCTAAACACATCCTGACCAGATGCCCGAACCACCTTATCTGGCTCCTCTCGATGTGGAGGAGCAGTGGCTTTACCACGGCGGAGGAAACTCATTTCGGCCGCTTGTACCCGTGATCTTATCCTTTCGGTCATGACCCAAAGCTCATGACCATAGGTGAGGATGGGAACGTGGATCGACCGGTAAATTGAGAACTTTGCCTTCCGGCTCAGCTCCTTCTTCACCACAACGGATTGGTACAACGTCCGCATTACTGACGACGCCGCACCGATCCGCCTGTCAATCTCACGATCCACTCTTCCCTCACTCGTGAACTAGACTCCGAGGTACTTGAACTCCTCCACTTGGGGCAGGGTCTCCTCCCCAACCCATCTCTGAATATAAACACTATATTCTTGTAAAATCTTTTTTTTCCTCCTAATATTCTTTTTCCCCGGAAATTAATACCAAAATAATCTTTCTTATCTTGATGTCTTTATTTCCACAATCTTACAACATTTGCATGAGTTTACCTTATTTTTTCTTCTCAGAAACGGCAATGAGGACTTTATTGTTCTCATTAGAACTTCGTAAAAATCCGATGTTATTCCTGTAAAACTTTTTCTTGTAGTAGGACTACTTTGTTGACATTCTCTCAGTGGAATGTTTTCATGTTTGTTATTTGCAACTTTGGTATGATGACCAATAACTCAAATTGCAGATTTTCCTAAAATTGCTAATTTTCCTAAAAGTGCCGATTTTCCTTAAATTGCAGATTTTCCTAAAATCACGATTTGATTGTAGAATTGTATTTTCTCTTATAATATGACAATTTTATTGTCATTATATTAATGTTTCTCATTCGTTAATGTACTACATGAATTTTTTTTTAAATATCCTACTTTAATTCTTGTACATTTATGACCTTTTCAAAACATTTTTTTTATTATCGTAATTCAGAATATCATAGAATGTTACCATTTTCCCTGTCAAAATGTCTTATTACAACAATAACACTTTAATTTGTTGAAAAATAGTTCTCTTTTCCCCCCTGTGAAATCCAACATTTTTCCTTGGAAAATCTTAATTTTTTCTGATATTTTTTTGTTTTTTTCCTCGGAAATTAATACCAAAATTATCTTTCTTATCTTGACGTCCTTAACATATTGCGATTTCATTTTCACAATCTTACTCTTTTTGCATGAATTTACCTTATTTTTTCTTCTCAGAAACGGCAATGAGGACTTTATTGTTGTCATTAGAACTTCGGAAAATTACGATGTTATTCCTGTAAAACTTTTCCTCGTAATTCGACTACTCAGTGGAATGTTTTCATTTTTGTTATTTTCAACTTTTGTATGACTACGAACAGCTCAAAATTTCAGATTTTCCTAAAATTGACAATTTCCCTAAAATTGCCCATTTTTCTAAAATTGCCCATTTTTCTAAAATTTACGATTTTTCTAAAATTACGATTTAATTGTAGAATCGTATTTCCTCTCAAAATATGACAACTTTATTCTCATAATTTCAATGTTTCTCATTCTTTATTGATGTACTACATTACATTTTTGGGGGGAAAATCCGACTTTAATTCTTGTACATTTATGACCTTTTTTTATAACTTTTTTTTTGTTTTTACCGTAATTCAGAATATCGTGGAATGTTAAAATTTTCCCTGTCAAATTTGACCATTCTTGTCCCAAAAATTTCTTATTGCGATAAGACTTTCATTTGTTGTAAAATGGTTATCTCTTTTCCCCTGTGAAATCCAACATTATTTTTGTAAAATCTTCATTTTTTTCCTGATATTTTTGTTTGTTTTTTCCCCCAGAAATGAATACCAAAATCATCTATTTTATCTCGACGTCCTTAACACATTGCGATTTTATTTTCATAATCTTACAACATTTGCATGAATTTACCTTATTTTTTCTTCTCAGAAACTGCAATGAGGACTTTATTGTTCTCATAAGAACTTCGGAAAATTCCGATGTTATTCCTGTGATTCGACTACTTTGTTCTCATTCTCTCAGTGGAATGCTTTCATTTTTGTTATTTGCAATTTTTGTATGTTTACGAATAGCTCAAAATTGACGATTTTACTAAAATTTACGATTTTCCTACAATTGCAGATTTTCCTAAATTGCGATGTATTTGTAGAATCGTATTTTCTCTCATAACATGACAACTTTATTCGCATAATATTAATGTTTTTCATTCGTTGATGTACTACAGTCATATTTGTTTTGATAATATCCTACTTTGATTCTTGTACATTTATGACCTTTTCATATATTTTTTTTTTCCGTAAAATTTTCCCTGTCAAATTGTGCCATTCTTGTCCCAAAAATGTGTTATTGCGATAAAAAGACGTTATATTTCTACATGGGAAAATCCACAAAACGTCTAGAAAGACCTTTTTGTCATATTACGAGATTTTTTTGAAACAGCGATTCAACTCTCCAAAAAAACGTTCTCCCTCGTAACTTTTACCCGTAAACCGCAAACATATTTCTGCCGATATTTGTTATTTAATCTTGTAAACTTAATCTGCTGCACAAGTGTTGATTTACAGTATTTGGACGACACAAGTGGTTTGTTTCTGCTGGAATGCTCCTTACTTCGGAATGTTTGAGGTGAAGGTGCGTTTGTACAAGATGCTGTCAAGTGAAAAAAATAAGACTAACAATAGGATTGTGTTTGTGTGTGTGTGAGAGAGAGATTTGATCTGCTTTACACACTAGCAGAGGGCATTTAAAGGGGGGCTGTAATATAGCTAGGCTTCCATTTTTCTAAACAAAATGCATTAATTTCCCCAATCCCATTTTACAACAAAGCCCCCCTTCCCTGTGGACCCCGGCTAAGGATGGCGTGGAGGTTACAGGGGGGAGGAAGGAGGGGGGGGGGGGGGGGGGGGGCTGGCTATTGGCGGCCAAAACACTGCTTAAAATTCCCTGCAAGACCCCTCCAGACAGACTTCCCACACAGTGGCCAAGTTCTTTTGGAATGTCAAGATGAATATGAAAGCGGGAAGGTCAAATCGCTCACTAAAAGCGGGGGGTGGTCGAAGAGCAGCTTGGAAAACAATCATCGTGCTCCTCCTCGCGAGCACATCAGTGGAAATCGAACAACGTTAGCAATAATAGAGAACAGCAACAAGAATGTTATCATTATTAACAATAATATCAAAAGAGAAGGAATGATAATTAAGTACTATCAACATCAAGGTCACATGAGTACATGTTGCCAGTGGCTCTGGTGGGGGGATTTGCGGGGTGGGGTCCAATGTGTGGTCCTCTTTAAAGTGTTGCCCCGTCCCTTCCTGTCCGTCCCACTTCCGGTGCTGGACTTGTGGCGGTCCCCACTTGGCCGAGCGTAGAGGCGTGTGTGAGATGGAGGGAGGGTGGGGGGGTCTTCAGTAGGCCTGCCCCGTCTCCACCTGCAGCAGTCCCAGCACGGCCGAGTGGTCTCCAAGCTTCATCCTCCTCTGAGTGGACAAGCTCACGTTCTTAGCCAGGTAGTCCACGGCAGCTACGGCCACAAAGAAGACCACATGGTCACTACACAGGTGGGGGTCAAATGTCAGCAGCATGGTCAGGGGTGTAGTGGTGGTTCACATGGCACAGCAGCTTGTTGGAGAGTGATCCCGCCTCATTGTGACAACGTAGAAGGTCACACCGCTCACTTTATTGCAGTCTTGATTTTGTCATAATAACTTTATAATATGATTATATTAGGCAGTTTTTGTTAGATTTCAAAAAAAAATATTTTTGTTGTTTTAGTATTACTCTACTTTATAATATCATGTTTTGTAGTGTTTTTTCAATACATTTATTGTTGTCTTTTTTAATGCACATACTTTGTACATTTATGTTAAAAATATGTACATATATATATATATATATATATATACGTATACATATATACAAAAACATATACATGTCGATATATACGTCTGTATATATACACGTGTGTATTTATCCACACTTACATATGTATACAAACATATATATATATATATATATATGTATATATCCATCCATCCATCCATTTTCTACCGCTTATTCCCTTTTGGGGTCGCGGGGGGGGCGCTGGCGCCTATCTCAGCTACAATCGGGCGGAAGGCGGGGTAC